>NC_057814.1:421345751-421361275 GCF_018294505.1 Triticum aestivum | reverse complement strand
CTAGCATGGGACACGTCTATATATATCTATACATCTATACACCTATATAGTGTGCTAATAACTATGAAAGTTCCTCGTTGGATGAAGCCAATCCGACGGTACAAAGATGGCAAATCCGAGCACTACCGGCCGTTGGATATCATCTACATTCCACCAGATTCTGCCACATGTACAATCTAGAAGACTTCATGGTTGAACTTAAGCATAATGCACAAACCTCAAAACACAAGCACTTCTCCTTTGTTCTCTAGAATCTTCCATATCTTAATTGCTCAAACCTTTTTTTCTAAATGAATTGTCACTTTTTGTTTTTACCTTCACAGTGCACAATTCCATGAATCTTAAAATAGTTTTTTATAAAACTAATTGATTTTGGATGAGATGAACTATAAGAATTAAACGAACATCTACATCATGCATATCTGGGAGAAGAGGCGGGAAATCGATGAGAGGAGTGGCGAGAAACGGTAGCCTGTTTTGAATGAAAACCTAGTAGAGAAGGAAGCGTGAGCTACACGACACATGCGCATAGTGCTTACCCATGTACTGCATGTGCTGTCGAAAGGGCTCAGGGTTGCCATTCGATCTGGGAGCATCCAACGGTGCACACGTACGATCCGTGGGGTTTGGGTTCTGGCCAGTCAGAACGCAGGACTCAGATCGCGCGCAGTGGGGGGATATCATATGGAAACCAACACTCGATGGAAACCGGTGAAAACCACGAGAAAAAGATGTTTTGAAGTTTCAATTTTTTTTTAGAAAAATGCGAGATGTTAAGAGGATGATGTTTTATTGGCACACAAAATTTCAAGTTGAAACACATTAAGAGATGTGAGCTATGAAAAAGACAAAATCAGTGTTGAATAGTGCCGAATAGTAATGTCACTATTCAGGGCGGAATTTGTATTTTTCATAGCTCACATCTCATAATGTTTTTCAACTTGAAATTTTGTGTCGCAATAAAACATCACCTTCTTAACATCCCACATTTTTTTCTTCAGATTTTTATGAAACTTTAAAATATGGTTTCCACAAAGTTTTCATTGAATATCGGCTTTTGTGAGTGAACTGTGTGCTATTTGAAAACATTTCGTGAGAAGAATCTCGGTTTTTAAATCCTCGTAAATCCAAAACTAAGCTGAAAATCGTGAAACCTTCCATGGTGTCACGACATCGCACTTATATGTCGAGGAATTTCTTTCGTCCATTGTGGCGCAAGTTTTATTACAAGCCTCTTACAAACCGGAGCTTCTCTCAAAGAAGCCTCGTGGTTCCGATAGGGAAACGTGTCCCCCTTGTGGGCGAAACGTAATCACTGCCTCTTTTCACCTTGTATTTTCTTCTACGGGCAACATGGAACGACAGGATATCCGTGCTGAAATTTAAACTTATTCAGGGTTCGTTTGGCCTTTTTATACACTAATTGAGTTTCCTAGGCATTTAATGTCCATAATTCAAATCTGAACTTCAAATACATGCTCCAGTTCACCAAAATGGCTAGAAAAATTATACATGTGTCCTTGGGTGCATGTTTAGGTCCCATGCCAGGAATGGGAACGAATTACAACCGTACTGGTGTCATGGCTCGTACTCAAACATTTCGAATCTCGGTTTTTAAGTCCCCATAAATCCTAAACTCACCAGAAAGTCATCAAAGGTGGCATGGTGTCACATCATGGCACATATATGTCGTGGTAAAAAGATTGTCCAATTTGGGCCAAGCTTTATTACAAGCCTCTTACAAAAACTGGAGCTTCTCTCAAAGAAGCCTCGTGGTTCTGATAGGGAAACATGTTCTCCTTGTGGGCGAAACGTAATCACTGCCTCTTTTCGCCTTGTATTTTCTTCCACAGGCAACATGGAACCACAGGATATCCGTGCTGAAATTTAAACTTACTCATGGTTCGTTTGGCCTTTTTATACACTAATTGAGTTTCCTAGGCATTTAATGTCCATAATTCAAATCTGAACTTTAAATACATGCTCCAGTTCACCAAAATGGGTAGAAAAGTTATACATGTGTCCTTGGGTGCATGTTCAGGTCTCATGCCAGGAATGGGAACGAATTACAACCGTACCGATGTCCTGGCTCGTCCTCAAACATTTCGAATCTCGGTTTTTAAGTCCCCATAAATCCTAAACTCACCAAAAAGTCATCAAAGGTGGCATGGTGTCATGTCATGGCACATATATGTCATGGTAAAAACATTGCAAATTTGGGCCAAGCTTTATTACAAACCTCTTACAAACCGGAGCCTGTCGCAAGAACCCTCGTGGTTTCGATAGGGAAACGTGTCCCCTTGTGGGCCAAATGATAATCACTCCCTCTTCTAGCCTCGTATTTTCTTCTACACGCGACACAGAACAACTGGAGATTCGCGCTGAACTTTGAAATTATTCAGGGTTCGTTTGACCTTTTTATTCATTAATTGAGTTTTCTAGGCATTTAATGTCCATCCTTCAAATCCGAACTACAAATACATGCTCCAGTGCACCAAAATGGCTAGAAAAAACATACATGTTTCCTTGGGGTGCATGTTTAGGTCCCATGGAACAAATGGGAACGAATTCAACCGTCTCGCCATCCTAGCCTGGCCACAAACAGTGCGAATCTCGGTTTTTAAATGTCTGTAAATCCAAAACTCACCAGGAAATCATGAAATTTGGCATGGTGTCACTACATGGTATATATAATTGTCCAATTTGAGCAAAACTATATTACAAGCCTTTTACAAACCGGAGCCTGTCGCAACCCTTGTGGTTCTGGTAGGGAAACATGCCCCTCTTGTGGGCGAAACGATAATCGATGCCTCTTCTCGCCAACTTTGTTTTCTACAGGCAACATAGAATAACAGGAGTGTCGGGCTGAAATTTGAAACTGTTCAGGGTTTGTTTGGCCATTGTATATATATTACTAATTACTAAGTTTTCTATGCATTTAATGTAGTCCATAATTCAAATTTGAACTACAACCACATGCTCCAGTGAAGCAAAATGGGTGGGAATCGTACATGTGTCATTGGGTGCATGTTTAGGTCTCGTTTAAGGAACGAGAATGAATTACAAACTTGCCGTCGTCCTGAAACAATGAGAATCTCGGTTTTTAAATCCCAGTAAATAAAAAAGTCACCCAAAAAACATGAAACTTGGCATGGTTTCATGACATGGCACATATATGCCATGGTAACAAAAATTGTCCAGTTTGAGAAGAGGCGCACACATTAGTAGCCAACGAAGTCCTTTTTGAAACAAAAAGCTGACACGTTAATATCACAAACGGTTGTATTATATTTACCGTGTCAAAATTTAACCATACTCAGTGGCGTGGTTGCAACTGTTTGATTAGACGGGACGAGCGCGAGCAGTCCGCCGTGCAGGTTCGATGGGACGCGTGTGTCGTGGATTTGTCACGGCAGATGTCCTAGTGTGAGGACTTAGTCGTGAGGCCAACGCATCTATGTGATAGCTTGAGAGGGGTTGGTCGGAATCGAGAGGCGCAACACAAGACAAGGGTTTAGACAGCTTCGGGCCCCAGGAAACATCATCCGGTAACAACCCTACATGCTGTTTGTGGCTAGGTCTCATTATCATCATGAGGGAGTTGTTGTATAAGCCGGCTCCCCTTTGTTGTGTCTAGCCCCAACGATTATTTTTCCTCTCCCTCTTGGGGTGCCCTGCCCCTCCTTATATATGTTGAAGGGGCGGTTTACATGACTAGTCCTAGTAGGATTAGGATTACTCTATTACAAGTGGAGTCCTAGTCTTGCTTCCTTTGTAGGAGAATATTCCTTATGCCTTTCCTCTTAAGCCGGCCCACCATAAAATGAGCCGGCCTTCTGGGCCTTGGGCCTAGTCCTCTATCTGAACCGCCATCGGGGCCATCTGTAAGTCGCCAGGCTCATGAGTCGTCAGACCAGTGAGCCGCCAGACTCGTGAGTCGCCAATCCTCCGGCGGGTTACCAATGAAACGCCAAGTCCCTAGCCGGGTCATTTATCTGGCCGGGTCATACCGCGGGGTATATCCCCGACATTAGCCCCCAGTTTAATTTGGATTTATCCATGTTAAACTGATCCTGTAAAATAAACACAAGAACAAACTTAACATGTTGTGCGCCGCGTTAAATATTTTCCTGAACCGGCACCTGATCATCCTTAAGTCCTTGTCATTTCCTCCTGGATGCGTGTTCATGATCTCATAGAAAATCTCCTTTAGCAGATGTGTTCAAACATTACCAATGCAAAAAATCCGGGCACTTCTTCTGAAAAATCCGGGTCAATAAGCCAGCTTCATAATCAATTTGCTGACATTGGTTTCTTGTAAATAAATATTATAAGAGTTAATCCATTTGAATCGGTTTCCAAAGTTCCGGCTTAATAAACATATTGGACTCAAGATATTCATCTGGTGATTCACCGGCTTGAGAATGTAGAAGCTGGCGAGTTATAATTGCCAAAACTGTCGGCTTGTAAATATTGATAACACCGGGTCATAACTGTTGCTAACACCAAGCTTGAAAGTGTACCTCCCTTATGTGCATATCACCTGTAGCCCCCAAGTCTTAAGAAGGGAGCGTAGTAACATCTTAAGACTTGCTTCAATATAAATGTCGCAATATTGAAGAAATCCAGGTTGTTCATCACAGGCACTAGTCAAAACTGAATATTCCACATATGTAGCCCCCAAGTGCCGGGTTGTCATGCTTGCAGCAACCTGGGACTTGTAATTGCCTTATGCTTATAAAAACTTCAACCAGTGTAACCCCCAAGGGCCGGGTCATTAAGCAATAATGAGCAGGGACTTTGTAGATATGATCATGTAGATTTGAACAACAACGTGTAGCCCCGAAGGGCCGGCTCAGTAAGATAATACTAAGCTGGGACTTTATATATACTTAATTGAAAATAATATCATATTATGTAGCCCTCACCATGGGGCTCGAACCCACGTCCACAAGATTAAGAGCCTTGTACTTTACCAACTGAGTAGTGGACCTTTCAATATAATGGATTAAAACTTGTGTACCTTGAATTTTTGAGAGGAGCAATTGGTAGCCTCCAAGGGCCGGCTCATTACGATGTGATGAGTCGGGTCTTCAATAAAGCAAGTAAAAAATGATCTTACATCAGCCCCCAAGTGCCATGGTGCATGCTGGCAGTGACATGGGACTTGTGTATTTTTTACGTAATCTCAACTTAAATAATGTAGCCCCCAAGTGCCGAGTCGTAAGCCTGCAGCGACTCGGGACTATTCCTTCCATTGTAGAATAAATCATATCCATTGGTAAAATAATAGACATTGCGCTGAAGCGACTTTGAAAACCTCAATCATAATACTGGTTGTTGATAACCATAATAAAAATCCAGCCATATTGGCTATTCAAGACTTGAATAATATAATCCGGTATGAAAACCTCAATCATTCAATATCATCATGAAAATCCAGCCAGTTTTGGCTATTAAAGATTTGAATACCTTATCAGTTGACAAGTAAATCCGGAGTTTTAAATACTCAGTGGTTCTTGGCCAATGGCGACTTAATGCGCATCCATTGTAATCCGAGATTTTTGTAACCCGTCGGCTTATAACCTTTATGAAAATCAATAATTGATAACCCTTTTGAAACACCAATTTGAATTTTTGATGATGGGCTTGAACTTAATTATTTATGCAAGTCATAGCTCTGCAAATCCTGCACAGAGTTTAAATAACATATGTCCTGGCGACTTAACATCAAAGCCAGGGCGGGTAACAACCCAAACATAATATAGTCTTAAGAAATTATGGAAAAGACTAGCATTAAGGCCATTCAAGCCTAAATATACTAGCAACTTAAAGTTAAAAGCCAGGGCGGGTTATCAAACCTTAGATAACAAAAATAAATATCATACCTGTGATACTTATGAACATTGCCGGCTTATCATGCCAGTAAGGGTAACAACCCTGAAGATATAGAGCACAACGCCCTGTCCACTTTAGTCACGCCGCTGGCTTATCACGCCATATGCAGCAAGGGGTAATATCCCAAAACTTAGAGCATAGCGCTTCCAAGTACATAAGATCATCATACACTGGTGACTTATAGTCCAAAGCCAGGCCGAGTTAATAAACACCGGATACTTTCTCATCATATACTGGCGACTTATAGTCCAAAGCCATGCCGGGTTAATAAACACCGGATAATGTCATCTATGAATCATAAAGCATTATAAGCCTCATCGGTTTTCAACCATGTATTAACATGTCACAAAGGATGAACCTCAAAAAACTTTCAAATAGAAATCAAAAGAGAAACAAGGCTTTTCATAGGCTGCCAGGCCTAAAAATCAAGTGCTTTCAAGGGCCGCACAGCCACCGAGTTAAACCTTCATACAAACCTTATAAGCCGGACCTCACATGACCAATCGTCGTTTTAACTTTGACAAGTTCAGGGTTTGTATAAGATTGACTTGTCAAAAGTACGGCAGGTCATTCTAGGATTACCTGGGCGGAGTGGTAGACTTAAAAAGGTAGGATAACCCGGGTTTTTAGGTGAATACACCTGGCTTTTAAGCCTATTACAAGGGTCATAAAAACTCTTGTCCGTTGAACAAGGAGCCCCCAAGTAATATCTTTTTGAGCTGTGCTCGCCGGGTACCTATGTTTGAGCTGTGCTGTGCAGCAGACTCTCTTTGGTCCCTTTAGATCAGGCGTTAAGCTTCCAAGTGACCAATAATATGATAAGACAATAAGGCAGGATACCATTGTTTGAACCACGCATCATGGCAGCAAGTTCTCTTTGGCAACCTTTAATTTTTCTGAGAACTCGAACTTGCGAGAGATGAATTCTTTTTGAGCCGGGACTTTAAACCGGATATTGAGAGCTTCAGAGCTTTGTGGGAGACAAATTTCCCTTGAACCGGATTTTGAACCGGAATCTTTCTTGATAGCCCGGAATTCTTCTATTGAGCCGAACTTTATGATTGTCAATCACTTTTTTAAGCCAGAAATTTTCCAACGGCCTTCAAATTTTTACCAATAGGGCAGTAGCCTCTAGGGCCGGGTTATTTTTCCCTCCAATGACCCGGAGTTCTTGAATTTTGCTGAAACTGGCAACATTTGCTGAGTCATGTCATCATAGCCCCCGAGTCTTAAGACGACTCGAAGAGTTGGCTTGAGATTCTTCATACTTTGACCATAGCATAAGATGTATATCATTGGCGTTGATAACACAATGTGAATCCATAGAAGGTTGAGGTGACTGCGTTGGGTTATAAATGACCCCGTATGAGCTGTGTCAGCAACTCGGCCAATGGTTCATCTCGACTGGCTATTTTGAAGTTAACCAAGCTGTAGTGGCGGTGACTTGTGCGCCTGCCCATTGAGCCATCGAGTGCAGACTGCGGCTGACCATATATAATAATTTGCCTCCAAATTGTTGGAAGAAAGAACCGGGCTACCTGAGCAGTGACTTGCTTGTACTCAATAAACAGCTCATGCAGACAGATGCGACCCGGTGTGTTGATGTAGACCAGGCCGCGAGAGACGGACGGTAAAGACGACCACAACATCAGAGGTGGCACAAACAGATGAGTCGGCCGTGGCGTTGTAAGCCGGTGCGGATGGGCGAGTCAATCACAAGCACAGTAAGCCGTGCGGACGGGCGAGTCAATCGCAGGCGCAGTCCCGACTAGTTGATGTAGATGAAGCCACAGGGGCGGTCGACTTGCGCACATCCATTGAACAGCGAGCAGACGCGAACCTGGCAAGTCGATGTAGACCGGGCCGCAAGGGCGGCAGTTTGTGCGCGTCCATTCATTGGGTAATATGTCACGGACTATCACTGGGCGGAACATTATCAGCCCGTGCTCCATACCCGTGGTATAAACCACATTTGTAGTGAATAATTGTCCTGTATACGAAAATATATAGATCAAAGTAATTGTTCTTTGACAAAAACAACATGTGCTAATAAAATATATTTAAAGAGATATCACCTAATTTTTTGCACGTATGTGGGTGCGGTCATTAGCGCGTAGTTGGTCTCCACGTATGTGTGCTTTATCCAATTTATGCAGACTGATCTCCGAAGAAAATTAACCCAATGCGGAGCACCATTACTAATCGCCATTTTAAGTTCTCCATAGCTTATAACAAGCCCAACGAGTCAAGTGAAATAGAGCCCTCATATTTTGCAGTTGTAGCCGTGTAAGACCAGCAAATGCATCTTCAGCTTGCGAATGGTGATCTGCAAGGGTGGCTCTCACGCAGCAAAAACGAGCGGCTTGATGATGGCAGCTCTGAACAGGCGAACCGGCGGGTGGCTGGGCCACACGCGGTGTAAGCCGGAGGGGACCGCAGCAGAGGCGATGGCATCTCGCTGAGGCCGCGGAGGCGAAGGCGGGGTGCGGCAGATCCAGCGCGGGCGGGTCATGCGCCGCCGGCGGGCGGACGGTGGCTTGAATCCGGGAACGGCCCGATGCAGCGATCGAGGTCGGCCGACGGGGGCAGCTTGTAGGCGAGGTCATGGAGATGGCGGTTCAACGACAGACCACGTGCGGCTTGGCGAGTCGATGCGGAGCCGGCAAGGGGTGGCGCAGGAGGCCAGGCGCTGCGCAAGCAGCGATAGCAGAGTCCAGGTCGTGGTCGATTTGACCGATCCACATCTGGTTGCTGCTGTTTCCTTCCTTTTTTTCTTTCGTTCTTTTTCTTTTTTTGAAAAATTGCCCTGATGATGATCTGGCAGCATCACTTGATCTCTTCTGACTCGGATGGATGTAGTAATCAAGGGCAAAAACACATCTGATCTAGTAGTAGTATTCAAGTAGTACTAGTTTAAGTAGTACTAGTCTAGTACTTTTGCTTTGGTCTTGATTGGACCGTGAGTAGATGATTGCATGTACGTGCGCTGGCTCCCCCGTATAAAACGGCAATCGAACAGCGAAGTACTTTGAGCCGGTCTCGGTTTTGCCGGTATTGCACGGCCGTTCCGGCGAAAATCAACCTCTCTCGGACCGGCGGATCAATAGGTCACGTGCGATGGCGCGCACGGAACCCTAGCTTCTTTCGATCTCAAACCTCGTACTGTTTTCTCCAAAATTAATCATGGTCACAAAACAATGAATTTGGCGGCTCATTCCTCATCCGATGAAGTCGTGAGCTTCTCGATCCCTGTGAGAGATCCCTCCAAGAACTCAACACCACCATGCGCATGCCCCACGGTGGGCACCAACTGTCGTGGATTTGTCACGGCAGATGTCCTAGTGTGAGGACTTAGTCGTGAGGCCAACGCATCTATGTGATAGGTTGAGAGGGGTTGATCGAAATCGAGAGATGCAACACAAGACAAGGGTTTAGACAGCTTCAGGCCCCGGGAAACATCATCCGGTAACAACCCTACATGTTGTTTGTGGCTAGGTCTCATTATCATCATGAGGGAGTTGCTGTATAAGCTGGCTCCCCTTTGTTGAGTCTACCCCTAACGATTATTTTTCCTCTCCCTCTTGGGGTGCCCTGCCCCTCCTTATATTGTTGAAGGGGCGGTTTACATGACTAGTCCTAGTAGGATTAGGATTACTCTATTACAAGTAGAGTCCTAGTCTTGCTTCCTTTGTCGGAGAATATTCCTTATGCCTTTCCTTTTAAGTCGGCCCACCATAACATGAGCCGGCCTTCCGGGCCTTGGGCCTAGTCCTCTATCTGACCCGCTGTCGGGGCCATCAGTAAGTCGCTAGGCTCGTGAGTCATCAGAACAGTGAGCCGCCAGACTCATGAGTCGCCAATCCTCCGGCGGGTTAACAATGAAACACCAAGTCCCAGCCGGGTCATATATCCGGCCGGGTCATACCGCGGGGTATATCCCCGACAGCGTGCGAGTAGTCTGCCGCGTAGGCTCGACGGGACGCGTGCATCTTGTCCACATCGCAGGCTCGATGGGACACGTGCGAGCAGCAAGGCCACCCATGCTCACCGGGAAGCGAGCTCTTTGACCTCCATGCACCAGCCACCGCCCGACTCGCTCACAACTTCTCCATTAATGGGTTAATTAAAGCACCTGGATGGAGGGTGTTTGCTTGTGATCCCATGGCAGCATTTGCTTTGTCCATGTTTTCAACTCGTATTCCGCCCTAATTTAAATTGCCACATAGGGCAACGGATAATACGACCACAAATAAAATGGCAACGGATAATACGACGACAAATTTACAATGGCGCAAATAATAATTGTCTTACATATTCCAGATAATTTAAAATGCCACATGCGGCAAAGCCCGGAAGACACGGGGGCAAGAGAAGAAGGAAATTGCAGACAACGATCTGGGTCACTACTGTCTCTACTCGTCGATGGATCACCGGGCGGTGAAATCCTCCAGCTCCTTCTTCAACTCCTCATGACTTTGCTTGAAAGCAGCCACAAATTTCTCCACCTCCTGCTCGCGGTCGATCCGGAGCTTCCTCAAGCTACCCATCAGTTCCTCGACGACCGCTTTCAGCGTCATCTCCGAGGCGCTGCTTTGCTCATGCAGCATCTTCCAGCCGGCGGCCTCCTCCTCCTTCTCGGCGACCAACTTGAGGAGCTTCACATTGTCATCCATGAGTTGCTCGACGAGGCTGGTCGCCTTGTCAACTGAGGCATCGCTGATCTTGAGCAGCTTCATCAAGCCGTCGACCAGCTCCTGCTATGTAGTGATGCCAGCGAGAATGTCGTCGTCGCCGGTGAAGGACTTCAGGAACGCCGGCTCGTCGCAATGGCCGACGCCGCGAATGCGCTTGTGAGGGCCCTCGCATGCCCGTGAGAGCTTGTTCGAGGGCTCCGCGGCGCGCCGGGACATCTCTGGTACGGCTGCGGCTTCGCGGCGGGACCTCTCTAGTGCTTCCGCAGCCTTGGTCTTTGCTGCCTGCTTATATGTCCACCCTAAACTCCTCCTACCGGTCATGGCAGAACGACTTGACAGAAAAAACCAGTTTCGTGGGTGATGAGGAGAGGAACTATGAAGTAATGTTCGTGTGGGTAGTTTTTATAGCCCGGTGCTAAGTGTGAACACATATTAGTTTGATAGGTGTGAACAGATTTGCAATTACTTATTGCGTTGTAATCAGCAATGTGACGAGAAACAAGGTCAAAATTTATTGATGGCAGAAGGTTGACCACGTGGTTGCTCGCCGTTGAGGCGGCCGTAGCGCGCTCCGCTCTGGCGTCCCTGCGCGCGCTCTGCTCACCGTGGAGGCAAAGTTACAATGGCAACTGATAATAATTCTTAATAATTGTCTTACATATTCAAGATAATTTAAAATGCCAAATGCGGCAAGGCCCAGAACACTCACGACCTACATATGCATACAATTATAATAAAATATAAGCTAAAAGGCTGAGCTGGCGGCCTTCCGACGATGGTCTTCTCGTACTCCATGATCAACATAGCACCCTTGTGGCCGTTCACTCCGAGTGTCCCGACCCGCCTCCGCCTACGGAGCTGCTGGCGCTGGGAGGCTCTTGGGGATGCTGGGCCTTTTCCAGAAGAGCTTGACAACGTGCAATCGCGCGCATGACAACTCCGCGGAACCGCTCCATTTCCATGTCTCTGGCCTGGTAGCAAATTCCGTCGATCACCTGCATCCTCAAGATATCACGTTGGCGATGTTCTACTTCGTCGGGGACGTCAACTCCACCAAGGATGCGCTCGAGCCTTTGTCTGCCTTTGTCTTGTCTGCCTTCGTCGGGATCGAGGTTGACACGGCCGCCGCGGGCAATGATGAAGCCGTAGGCTGCCTTTGTCTTGACTGAATCACAGAGGTCCTCTGCCCATTCCTTGCGGGGCATCAGGCTCTCGATGAGCACCAGTGACGGCGGCTCTTTGGGTGGGTCGTCGATCATGCTGCCGAGCAACTCTGGATCTTTTGCACGGTGGATGGCAAACTGCTAATCACACCTCCTCTGCAATATGTCGATTGTGCTCCCAAGGATTGTGACGCCGATATCACTGCCGATGGGACATGGTGCCTGCACCGGCCGATGAAGCTCTTACTCCCCGACCTGCTCCGGCTCGTTCTCCTCGCCGAAGATGTACCGCAGGTAGGCGTCGATGTCGAAGCTTTGGTCGTTGCCTGGCATGCTTAGAATAACTAATGGTAGATGGGTGAGGACTAGATCTTCGTAGAGTGTCGTGGCGGTGCGTTGCCGCCTGGGTTATATGCAACAAGCCATTAGCTGGTGGCGGGAAACTGGTGAGGGAATAGGCGTGGATTTACAATTCATCCATGTGGAGCGCGGGAAGCATTCGCTGGAGCGCGGGAAGACTAAGTGGAGCACACACACAACTCGAATACCGTATTCGGTGCCACGTGTTATTTATCACACAAGTATTAACATAAGTAAACATATGTGTAACTTACTAATCATCGCACACGAGTACTCGCAGACGCATCGTGTGCGATACTCCTAGCCACCGCAAGCAACTAGTTTGCATTTTTCAAAGTTTTTTGTACACACAAAATTGCACACGAACTAACTGTATTAACCGTCTGTGTTGTAATTTCTCATCGCAAACAGTTCATCCGAGTTAGTTGTTTGCCACGTATCACACACATCTTGTTAAGTTGAACCATTTTTGTTGCATTCGCTAATCGAAAACAGTTCGTCCGAGTGAACCGTATGCCCTATATCATACACACCTTGATCTGGCTAACCGTTTATGTTGCACTCCCTAATAGCAAACGGTTCATCGGAGCGAACTGTATGCCATATATCGCACACGCATTGATATGGCTGCCCGTTTTTGTTGTTCTGCCTCATCGCAAACAGTTCGAACGGGTTAACCGTGTGTCCTGAATCGCACACGCAACTAAAATCTGAACTGTGTTTGATGGTTCCGCGATCGCAAACGTTTTGCATCTTTTTTGACAGTTTTTTTACATCCCCGTTTGTGATTAATGCATCGCACACAGTTTCGTCAAAGGGTCTCTGATCGTAGTGTCACGTTAGCAGCATCCTACAGTAGTGGTTGCATGTGAAACTTGGTGCTGGTGCAGTTGTGTAATGGGGTAGCTGAGTGCTGAAGCTATATGATGTTGTACTCTGATGTATTTCAATTATGAAATCCTGCTTCCTTAATATGGAAATGAAATATATTGTGTGCTTAATATGACATGTCAATTATGTTAATAAATGGATTATTAATAATAGGGCAATTAGCCTACTAATGGCCAATTTGCCTGCTAATTGGGTTTTCTATTGCAAACGGTTATTGAGAAAACACCATGGGCAATGACCTCAGGCAATGCACATAGTTTCTAGGAATAAACCGTGTTGGATCAATGAACAATCACACACGGCATCCTCTTGAATACTGTTTGCGTTAGGCCACCTTGCGCAAACGTTTATCACATAAAAAGTGTGTGTGATGGACAACCTTTGCCACACAGTTCCTTCAACGCATCGTGTGTGATGCATTGAGTAACGCAAATGATAAAATTGTTAATATTCTGTGCAATGGCAATGCTATCACAAATGATTTAATGGGGAAAATTGTGTGTGATGTACCTGCGAAGGGAAACGTTTTCCTTGGAGTGACTGTGTGGGATGTATATACGAACGAAAACATACTTCTTGGATTAACTGTGTGGGATGTTGATACGTCTCCAGCGTCTCTATAATTTTTTATTGTTCCATGCTATTATATTATCTGTTTTGGATGTTTTATATGCATTAATATGCTAATTTATAGTATTCTTGGGACTAACTTATTAACCTAGAGCCCAGTGCCAGTTTTTGTTTTTTCCTTGTTATTGAGTTTCGCGGAAAAGGAATACCAAACAGAGTCCAAACGGAATAAAACCTTCGCGATGATTTTTCTTGGACCAGAAGACACCCAGGAGGCTTGGAGTGCAAGTCAGAAGAACCACGAGGCAGCCACAAGGGTGGAGGGTGCGCCCAGGGGGGTAGGGCGCGCCCCCTGCCTTGTGGCCCCCCCGTGACTCCCCTGACCTAATTCTTTTGCCTATATATTCACATCTATTCCAAAACCACCAGAAGTATCCACGAAAACACTTTTCCACCGCCGCAACCTTTTGTACCCGTGAGATCCCATCTTGGGGCCTTTTTTGGCATCCTGCCAGAGGGGGATTCGATCACCGAGGGCTTCTACATCAACTCTATTGCCCTTCGGACGAAGCGTGAGTAGTTTACCACAGACCTACGGGTCCATAGATAGTAACTAGATGGCTTCTTCTCTCTCTTTGATTCTCAATACCATGTTCTCCTCGATGTTCTTGGAGATCTATCCAATGTAATATTATTTTGTGGTGTGTTTGTCGAGATCCGATGAATTGTGGATTTATGATCAGTTTATCTATGAATATTATTTGAATCTACTCTGTAGTGACCCGACCCGAATGAATCGAAGTCTCTGTGCTTAAGTGTCATCCCTGGATCGGTATGATGACACACACTGTACTCGAGGATTTATAACAGAGGTAAATAACATGTATAAAGTAACGTAAATACTATTACCTCAATCCATATAGTGCAAGTAACAACAAGGTTGTGGAGTTCCCAACAACACCGACGGCAAAGTTGAGAGTAGTCATCGTAACCCTAACGTATCACTTACTCGTCGTAAGAATCCTGCAACATGAGACGTTGCATCCATATAGGTCAGTACATTGAATGTACTAGCAATTTCACACCATAGAATAATAATGAGAATTTTCTATCTCTATATGCATATTTGGCTGGTGGAGGCTCTAAGTTTAATTTTGCATAAAGCTAATTTTTCCCTACAACAAAGGAATACATTTTATTTACTACTAAGTTAAATTACCCATATTGAGAAGGTAACCCCAACTCAATCCGAAAATCATTAATAACCCAACAGTTTCATTAAATAAAGTGATGAGATCAACCAATAATTCAAATACCACATACTCAAAGATGTCCATTGTAACGCCCCGGATGTAACTTGCCATATTTTTAACTCCAACTCTTGCCATTTTCGGCTTTAAGTTATGAGATTCCCTTCGTGGTTGGGTTTTTTCTTCATTTTGCATTTTGTTCATGTCATGCATTTCATTCCATGTCATCATGTGCATCGCATTTGCATACGTGTTCGTCTCATGCATCCGAGCATTCTCCCCGTTGTCCGTTTTGTAATCCGACACTCCCACATGCACTGGCGCACCACTCTTGTCTCTTTTCGTGAGCGGGTTTTAAAAGTTCTCGGAATGGACCGAGATTTGCCAAGTGGCCTTGGTACACCACCGGTAGACCGCCTGTCAAATTTCGTTCCATTTGGAGGCCGTTTGATGCTCCAACGGTTAACCGGGTAACCGCAAAGACCTCTTTTGTGTTGCAGCCCAACACCCCCCAAAATGGCCCAATAACCCATCCAAACCTACGGACACGTCCGCCGCCGTCCCCTCGTCCAACCGCACGCTGCCACATGGCGAACTGTGCCCCACTTCGTCGCCTCCGCCACCGAAGCCCGCAGGGCCCGCGGGAGGCCCTCCCGGCCCGGATCGGCGCCGCCGCCCCGCGCGGGACCCCCACGCGC
>NC_057814.1:421342806-421345525 GCF_018294505.1 Triticum aestivum | reverse complement strand
CACGGCCCCGGATCCGGCGAGCCTCTCCATCCCCGGCGAGTTCCACCTCCATCTCCGGCGAGAGCTCGCACCGGCCAACCTCGGTTCGTGCGCCCCGACGAACCCTAGATCTGGAGGTCCAAATTTTCTCCAAGTCCTTGTCTCTGTAACATTTTCAGGCCCGGTTCAACGCATCATAACTTCATGACTGTAGCTCCGTTGCATGCCCATGATATATCAAATTGTTCATTGTGAGATGATCTTCATTTTGTTCCATTGTGGCATGCTTGATGGATTTCATCATGATGCCTAAATCATCGCTGCAAGAGTGCTATATGATGTTTACTGCTGTTACTTATCAGATTATGATGTTTTGTCATTTTTGTTGCATTTGATGTGTGCATCTTATGAGAATGAGCTCTACATGTGTTTTGGGCTATGCCATGCCATATTTACAGGGGTGTATGCCATGTATTTTTGTGATCAATGTGGTGACTAGCACAAGCATGCAAAGTAGCTCTCGTGATATTGCTGATTTCAGGGACTTGGAAATTTCAGTCATTGCTCTGCTGATATTTTTATGTCATGTATCCATGTTGCTACACTGAGATCCATGCTTCTTTTGAGTATGTTCAGTAAGGATGTTTTGGACATATAGATGTGATCTATCCATACATGCCCCTGTTTGCAATTATGGAGTGTCCTAGCATGTCTAAATCTTGCTCTACTTTTGCTATAAAATGTTCCGGGCAGATTGTTTACATGTTAATCAATTTTGCCAAGGTTGTTGTAGTTGATCCTTGCATTCTATGAGCTTGTTCTTGCCAAGGATAGTTTCATGAACATGTCTTCTTGCTGATTCTATGCTTATCTTTTCTTGCAATGGCTTGTGATGAGTGAATCGAGCTCGCCTTCATAATTCTGCTAATGCCATGCTCTGTTTTCTGCTAAGTCTGAATCTGGTAATAAAACTTGCTATGTTTATAGAGGTGCCATCATATCTTCTGTGCCTTTTTGGCTCATGATTAGTAACGGACGTTTGCTCTATGCATTTAGTAGATTTATGCCATGCCTTGATTTTCTATGATATGTTCTTGTAGCATGCTGTTTGCTTGCTCTAAACATGGCTTCCTGATGTTATTTCTGCATGTTAGTATTTTCACTAAGTCTGTGGAGCTGATATCTTTTGCACTTTTGCCATGCTTGTTTGAACCTGCTCTTATGTGATTTAGCCGTAGCTCAGTGTACATGTTTTCTCAAGCATCGTGAGTACATCACTGCCATATGCTTTGTTGTTATGTTGGAGTGCAGTAGGTTAGTTTCTTGTGGCTATGCTGACTCGGGGACGCTTCGTATGTCATGTGCACTGCCTTGTACATGATGGTGTTGTACGATCGAGCCCGTGTGGGCCCCACCACGAAAACTTCGGACGAAATATCTATCATATGTTTGTTCCGGCTTATTCTGCAAGCCAATCCTTTGTTTTGTTTTGAGTTGTGGTATTCGAGTTGCTTCGAAGTCAAATGTTGATTCCATACCTTTTTCTAAGTGGCTTCTCAACTTATGGAAGTGTGATGATTTACTATGGAATTCATTCGTTCATCCTCGTTCGAATGTTTATTGTGAAGACTATATGTTGCAATTTCTATCCGTTGATTCAACTTGCCTATCTGTCTATCAAGATGCTAACGGATGTCACCCTCTTCAGGATGGCTCCGCCAACGCGTCAGAATCCGGAACGCAATGATGGGAGTCAGGAGAACCCTCCGCCACCTCCTCCGCCTCCAGAGGCATGGCAAGCTGTCATGGCAGCCACCAACGCCAATGCCCAGATGATTTTGCAACTCTTGCAAGAGCACACCCAAGGGCAAGGCAACCAAGGAAATCAAGGCCAAGGCAACAGTCAGCCTCACTCGCTACCCTCAACTAGTTCCTTGCAAATCAGCCGAAGTCTTTCAGCTACTGTGCCGAGGCCACAGACGCCGATGATTGGCTCGTGGACATCAATAAGCATTTTGAATGTAGCAATGTCAGGCCTGAGGACTTTGTCAAGTTAGCTTCTTTTAAACTCAAGGATCAAGCTGCCGAGTGGTATCAACAATACAAAGATTCCAGAGGAGGTCGTATGATTACCTAGGATGATTTCTGCCGAGACTTCAAAGCTCACCAGATTCCACAAAGTGTTGTTGAGAGAAAGCGTGAGGAGTTCCGCAATCTCAAGCAAGGCGGCATGTCCGTGTATCAATACAATACCTAGTTTCAGAAACTTGTTCGCTTCGCTAAGCAAGACGTCCCTGATGAAAAGAGCACGATCTATCAATTCAGAGGTGGCCTTAGAGAAGATCTGCAATTAGCTCTCGTGCTTTTTGAGCCGACCAAGTATGATGAATTCTACAACATGGCACTGAAGCAGAAGCTGCTCAGCTCAAGTGTGAGGCTTCTAAGAAGAGAGTCAGGGACGCAGTTCAGTCTTCTTCTTCCTCACTAGTGGCCGCTAAGCATCAAGTTCTGGTTGCCTCCTCCTCCTCCGTTTCGTCAGCCTTTCCAGTAGAAGAACAAAGGTGGCCATGGATCTTCCCACCCACCCAACCCTGGCTATCAGAACAAGTCTCAGAATCAAGCTCCAAGGTCGAATGCTCCTTATCATCGTCCACTCTCAGAGGTGACTTGCAACAAATGTCAGCAGAAAGGTCACTATGCTAACAAGTGCTTCAACCAAAGGCGCCTTCCGCCTCCTCCT
>NC_057814.1:421337784-421342336 GCF_018294505.1 Triticum aestivum | reverse complement strand
TACAACATGGCACTGAAGCAGAAGCTGCTCAGCTCAAGTGTGAGGCTTCTAAGAAGAGAGTCAGGGACGCAGTTCAGTCTTCTTCTTCCTCACTAGTGGCCGCTAAGCATCAAGTTCTGGTTGCCTCCTCCTCCTCCGTTTCGTCAGCCTTTCCAGTAGAAGAACAAAGGTGGCCATGGATCTTCCCACCCCCCCCACCCTGGCTATCAGAACAAGTCTCAGAATCAAGCTCCAAGGTCGAATGCTCCTTATCATCGTCCACTCTCAGAGGTGACTTGCAACAAATGTCAGCAGAAAGGTCACTATGCTAACAAGTGCTTCAACCAAAGGCGCCTTCCGCCTCCTCCTCCTGTGAGATCTTCCAGCAATGCAGTGGTCAAGCATAATCCCAAGTCTGCAAAGGTGAACATGACGAATGCAGCTCAAGCGGAGGAATCTACTGATGTGATAATGGGTAATCTCTCTGTTAATGATATTCCTGCAAAAGTCTTATTTGATACTGGAGCTTCGCTTTGTTTCATGTCAAGACCTTTTTTGCCAAGCATGAATTCACTTATTCACATTTGGGCAAACCCATGGATATCGTTTCTCCGGGTAAACGTTTGAGCTCTAGTTTGGTGGTTCCGGATGTTTCCATCAAGATGGGAAACTATACATTTCTGTCTTCTCCAATTGTTCTTGGTGACTCGGATATTGATCTAATTCTCCGCATGGACTGGCTTTCTAAGCACAAGGCTCAACTTGATTGTGCTGCCAGGGAAATTCAATTGACACACTCTTCTGAGGATGTGATCATCTATGCCGCTCGTGATGAGACCATTCGGTTATTCTCTCTCAATGAGAAGGGCGAGCTAGACGCAATCTCTTAGATTCCAGTCATTTGTGAGTACCAAGATGTCTTTCCAGAAGAGCTTCCGGGTATGCCTCCTCACCGACTAGTCTAGTTCGTTATCGATCTTGAGCACGGTACAGAACCCGTTTGCAAGCGTCCATACAAGCTTGGACCAAAGGAGCTGAAGGAATTGAAGAAACAGCTCGATGAACAAGAGCATCTGGGTCTGATCAGACCGAGTTCATCTCCATGGGGTTGTGGTGTTCTTTTTCTCCAGAAGAAGGATGGCATGGACCGACTTTGTGTCGACTACCGTCCACTGAACAAGAAGACAATAAAGAACAAGTATCCACTTCCCAACATCAATGAGCTTTTCGAGCAAATTAAAGGTGCTAAAGTATTCTCCAAGCTTGACCTCCGGATGGGTTATCATCAGATTCGCATTCATGAAGAAGATATTCCCAAGACAGCATTCAGAATAAGCTTTGGTTCTTATGAATATACTGTCATGTCTTTCGGCCTTGTCAATGCTCCTCCAACATTATCTCGGATGATGAACTTCATCTTCAACCCCTACACCAATGAATTCGTCTTGGTGTATCTCGATGATATCTTGGTCTTCTCCAAGAATAAGAAGGATCATGCCAAACATTTGCGATTGGTGCTCGACAAGCTCAGAGGGTGTCAATTCTATGCGAAGTTTTCCAAGTGTGAGTTCTGGCTTGATGAGGTTCTTTACATGGTCATATCATCTCTGCCAAGGGCATCGCTGTTAATCCCGAGAAGGTGTCTGCAGTTGTGAATTGGGAACCTCCTCAGAATGTCAAGCAGCTTCGCAGTTTTCTTGGACTTGCAAGCTATTGCCGAAGATTCGATGAGAATTTCTCTAAGATTGCAAAGCCTCTTTCCAACGTCCTCCAGAAGCATGTGAAGTATGTCTGGACTCCTGAGTGTGACGTTGCTTTCAACACTCTCAAAGAGAAACTCGTCACAGCTCCTGTCTTAACTCCTCCTGATGAATCCAAGCCATTCGAAGTTTTCTGTGATGCTTCTCTTCAAGGTCTCGGTGCTGTGTTAATGCAAGAGAAGAAAGTTGTGGCCTATACCTCTTGTCAGTTGAAGTCCAACGAAAAAACCTACCCCACTCACGATCTTGAGTTGGCGGCAGTTGTCCATGCATTAATAACATGGAGACATCTCTTGTTGGGAAGGAAAGTGGACATTTTCACCGATCACAAGAGTCTCAAGTGTATCTTCACTCAGCCCAACCTCAACCTCAGGTAAACTCGATGGGTCGAAATGATTCAAGAGTACAATCCGAGTATTGAATATACTCCAGGCAAGGCCAATGTCATTGCAGATGCTTTGAGCAGGAAGGCTTATTGCAGCAGCTTAATCCTCAAGCCCTTCCAACCGGACCTTTGTGAAGCTTTCCGCAAACTGAATCCCCAAGTTGTTCCTCAAGGCTTTCTTGCCAACCTCCTAGTCTCTCCTACTTTGGAAGATCAAATTAGTGAGGCACAACTCCTTGACTCCATGGTGAAGAAGGTAAAACATGGGATTGCCAAGGGTCTTTCCAAATACAAGTGCTATCGCATTGATGACCGAGACACATTATTCTTCGAGGACCGGATTGTGGTTCCTAAAGGTGATCTAAGGAAGGTCATAATGAACGAAGCGCACAATTATCTTCTTTCCATTCATCCTGGAAGTACGAAGATGTACCATGACCTCAAGCAGTCGTATTGGTGGACTCGAATGAAGCGAGAAATCGCTCAATTCATGAACGAATGTGATGTCTGTCGAAGGGTGAAAGCAGAACACCAACGACCAGCTGGTCTCCTCCAACCTCTTGCTATTCCAGAATGGAAGTTTGATCATATCGAAATGGACTTCATGACTGGATTTCCCAAGTCCAAGCGCGGAAATGATGCTATCTTCGTTGTCATCGACAAGTTTACAAAAGTGGCTCATTTCCTTCCAATCAAAGAATCTATCACAACAGCTCAGTTGGCAGAGCTATACACCTCCAGGATTGTCTCCTTGCACGGCATTCCATAATTGATTTCTTCAGATCGTGGAAGCATCTTCACTTCTAAGTTCCGGGACTCCTTCCGGAAGGCCATGGGCACCAACATTCGCTTCAGCACAGCTTTCCATCCTCAAACTAGTGGCCAAGTCGAGCGAGTCAATCAAATCCTTGAAGATATGCTCAGGGCTTGTGTCATTTCCTTTGGCATGAAGTGCGAAGATTGCCTCCCATATGCCGAGTTCTCCTACAACAACAGCTTCCAAGCGAGTTCGGGCAAGGACCCATTCGAGATTCTATATGGCAGAAAGTGCCGTACTCCTCTCAATTGGTCAGAGACTGGTGAACGCCAACTTCTTGGCAATGACTTAATCACAGAAGCAGAAGAAATGTGTAAAGTCATTCATGAGAATCTCAAAGCCGCGCAATCGCGCCAGTAGAGCTATTATGATGACAAGCACTGTGATGTGGCTTTTGAAATCGGAGACCATGTCTACCTCCGCGTCTCTCCAATGAAAGGCACTCGTTGCTTCGGTATCAAAGGGAAGCTTGCCCCTAGATACATGGGTCCCTTCAAGATCATTGGCAAAAGAGGGGACCTCGCCTATCAACTTGAGCTTCCGTCCAACTTCGCAAATGTGCACGATGTGTTTCACGTGTCACAGCTTCGCAAGTGCTTCAAGACGCCTGAGCGCACCATCAACTTCGAAGAGATTGACCTCCAAGAAGATCTGTCTTATCATGAGCATCCCGTTGCTATTCTTGAAGAAACCGAGCGCAAGACTCGCAACAAGTCTATCAAATTCCTAAAAGTGAAGTGGTCACACCATTCCGACCGAGAAGCCAACTGGGAGCGCGAGGACCACCTCTGTTCCGAATACCCGGAGTTCTTTCAGTCCTAGATCTCGGGACGAGATCCTCTCATAGTGGTGGAGTGTTGTAACGCTCCGGATGTAACTTGCCATATTTGTAACTCCAACTCTTGCCATTTTCAGCTTTAAGTTATGAGATTCCCTTCGTGGTTGGGTTTTGTCTTCGTTTTGTATTTTGTTCATGTCATGCATTTCATTCCATGTCATCATGTGCATCGCATTTGCATACGTGTTCGTCTCATGCATCCGAGCATTCTCCCCATTTCCGTTTTATAATCCGACACTCCCACATGCACCGGCGCACCCCTCTTGTCTCTTTTCGTGAGTGGGTGTTAAACGTTCTCGGAATGGACCAAGATTTGCCAAGTGGCCTTGGTACACCACTGGTAGCCCGCCTGTCAAATCTCGTTTCATTTGGAGGCCGTTTGATGCTCCAACGGTTAACCGGGTAACCGCAAAGACCTCTTTTGTGTTGCAGCCCAACACCCCCCAAAATGGCCCAATAACCCATCCAAACCTCTCCTATGTCCTCCGTCGTCGGATCACGATCGCGTGGTCGTAAACTACACTCCATTTGGACACTCCAAACTCCCTCTACCTATATAAATGCATCTCCCCCTCCAAAATCACGGTTGAAACCCTAGAAATCCCCCTCGCGCCGCCGGACACCTTCTCCTCCACCGACAGACACGTCCGCCGCCGTCCTCTCATCCAACTGCGTGCCGCCACGTGGCGAACTGCGCCCCACTTCGCCGCCTCCGCCACCGAAGCCCGCAGGGCCCGCGGGAGGCCCTCCCGGCCCGGATCAGCGGCGCCGCC
>NC_057814.1:421315050-421337404 GCF_018294505.1 Triticum aestivum | reverse complement strand
CGCCTCTGCTGTACGCCGCCGCCAGCGCCCGCACGCGCCCCGCTGCCGACCGACGCCGGCCGCCGCCTCCGCCCGCACCACCGCGCCTCGCCCCGGCTCCGCTCGACGCCGGCGACTCCAGATCCGGCCTCCACGGCCCCGGATCCGGCGAGCCTCTCCATCCCCGGTGAGTTCCACCTCCATCTCCAGCGAGAGCTCGCACCGGCCAACCTCGGTTCGCGCGCTCCGACGAACCCTAGATTTGGAGGTCCAAATTTTCTCCAAGTCCTTGTCTCTGTAACATTTTCAGGCCCTGTTCAACGCATCATAACTTCATGACTGTAGCTCCGTTGCATGCCCATGATATATGAAATTGTTCATTGTGAGATGATCTTCATTTTGTTACATTGTGGCATGCTTGTTGGAGTTCATCGTGATGCCTAAATCATCGCTGCAATAGTGCTATATGATGTTTACTGCTGTTGCTTATCAGATTATGATGTTGTCATTTTTGTTGCATTTGATGTGTGCATCTTATGAGAATGAGCTCTACATGTGTTTTGGGCTATGCCATGCCATATTTACAGGGGTGTATGCCATGTATTTTTGTGATCAATGTGGTGACTAGCACAAGCATGCAAAGTAGCTCTCGTGATATTGCTGATTTCAGGGACTCGGAAATTTCAGTCATTCCTCTGTTGATATTTTTATGTCATGTATCCATGTTGCTACAGTGAGATCCATGCTTCTTTTGAGTATGTTCAGTAAGGATGTTTTGGACATATAGATGTGCTCTATCCATCCATGCCCCTGTTTGCAATTATGGAGTGTCCTAGCATGTCTAAATCTTGCTCTACTTTTGCTATAAAATGTTCCTGGCTGATTGTTTACATGTTAATCAATTTTGCCAAGGTTGTTGTAGTTGATCCTTGCATGCTATGAGCTTGTTCTTGCCAAGGATAGTTTCATGAACATGTCTTCTTGCTGATTCTATGCTTATCTTTTCTTGCAATGGCTTGTGATGAGTGAATCGAGCTCGCCTTCATAATTCTGCTAATGCCATGCTCTGTTTTCTGCTAAGTCTGAATCTGGTAATAAAACTTGCTATGTTTATAGAGGTGCCATCATATCTTCTGTGCCTTTTTGGCTCATGATCAGTAAGGGACTTTTTATCTATGCATTTAGTAGATTCCGGCTATGCCTTCATTGGCTATGATATGTTCCTGTAGCATGCTGGTTGCTTGCTCTAAACATGGCTTCCTGATGTTATTTCTGGCATGTTAGTATTTTCACTAAGTCTGTGGAGCTGATATCTTTTTCACTTTTGCCATGCTTGTTTGAACCTATTCTTATGTGATTTAGCCATAGCTCAGTGTACATGTTTTCTCAAGCATCGTGAGTACATCACTGCCATATGCTTTGTTGTTATGTTGGAATGCAGTAGGTTAGTTTCTTGTGACATGCTAAGTGGCATCATGCTGTTAATCGCAGAATTGTGCCATCCTTGCTTTGCTTGCCATTTGCAAACCGTGCATCCGATTCCGGTTATCTTTATATCGATTTCAACCGAAATCATCTCATCTTTCCAGCGGCATACTTGGTTTGCCAAGTTGATTCCTTGTTCATCTTTTCCCTTCCGGAGCACGCATATGCATTGCATATCACATCTCGCATATCATGCCATGTATTGCATCATGTTGCTTGTGCATTGCACCGTGATTTGATTGTTGGTCCTTTGCTTGTGTTCTTGCTTTGGGTAGAGCTGGGAGATGATAACGCTTACGAGGAACTTGTTGAGAACGCTTACAAGGATCAAGCTTTCGACAACTCTGAGAACTTTGCAGGCAAGATGACCATACCCTCGATATCACTTCTATCTTTGCTTGCTAGCTGTTCGCTCTATTGCTATGCTGCGCTACCTACCACTTGCTATATCATGCCTCCCATGTTGCCATGTCAAGCCTCTAACCATCCTTTCCTAGCAAACCGTCGTTTGGCTAAGTTACCGCTTTTGCTCAGCCCCTCTTATAGCGTTGTTAGTTGCAGGTGAAGATGAAGTTGGTTCCATGTTGGAACTTGGATATTTTGGGATGTCACATATCTCTTACTTAATTAATGCATCTATATACTTGGTAAAGGGTGGGAGGCTCGGCCTTATGCCTAGTGTTTTGTTCCACTCTTGCCGCCCTAGTTTCCGTGATACCGGTGTTATGTTCGTTGATTTTGCGTTCCTTACGCGGTTGGGTGATAATGGGAACCCCTTGGCAGTTCGCCTTGAATAAAACTCCTACAGCAAGGTCCAACCTTGGTTTTACCATTTGCCACCTAAGCCTTTTTCCCTTGGGTTTCGCGGACCCAAGGGCCATCTTTATTTTAACCCCCCGGGCCAGCGCTCCTCTGAGTGTTGGTCCGAACCGAGCAGCCTGCGGGGCCACCTCGAGGAAACTCGAGGCCTGGTTTTACTCGTAGCTTGACTTATCCGGTGTGCCCTGAGAACGAGATATGTGCAGCTCCTATCGGGATTTGTCGGCACATTCGGGCGGCTTTGTTGGTCTTGTTTTACCATTGTCGAAACGTCTCTTAACCGGGATTCCGAGCCTGATCGGGTCTTCCCTGGAGAAGGAATATCCTTCATTGACCGTGAGAGCTTGTGATGGGCTAAGTTGGGACACCCCTGCAGGGTATTATCTTTCGAAAGCCGTGCCCGCGGTTATGTGGCAGATGGAAATTTGTTAATGTCCGGTTGTAGAGAACTTGACACCCGACTTAATTAAAATACATCAACCGCGTGTGTAGCCGTGATGGTCTCTTTTCGGCGGAGCCCGGGAAGTGAACACGGTTTGGGTTATGTATGAACGTAAGCAGTTTCAGGATCACTTCTTGATCACTTCTAGCTTCGCGACCGTTGCGTTGCTCCTCTTCTCGCTCTTATCTGCGTATGTTAGCCACCATATATGCTTAGTGTTTGCTGCAGCTCCACCTCATTACCTCATCCTTCCTATAAGCTTAAATAGTCTTAATCTCGCGGGTGTGAGATTGCTGAGTCCCCGTGACTCACAGATTCTACCAAAACAGTTGCAGGTGCCGACGATACCAGTGCAGGTGACGCAACCGAGCTCAAGTGGGAGTTCGATGAGGAACTTGGTCGTTACTATGTTTCATTTCCTGATGATCAGTAGTGGAGCCCAGTTGGGATGATCGGGGATCTAGCATTTGGGGTTGTCTTCTTTTATTTTGGTTCCGTACTCAGACCTTGATTGTACTCTGAATGATGTATGTTTAATTTATGTATTGTGTGAAGTGGCGATTGTAAGCCAACTCTCTCTTTATCCCATTCTTGTTCATTACATGGGATTGTGTGAAGATGACCCTTCTTGCGACAAAACCTACAATGCGGTTATGCCTCTAAGTCGTGCCTCGACACGTGAGAGATATAGCCGCATCGTGGGCGTTACATCCATAACCGGGGACACGGCTAATCAGGATTAGTTTGTACACTCTGCAGAGGATTGCGCACTTTTCCCCACAAGACTCGAGCTCCTCCGTTGAATTTCTCGCACTGCATGATGTTTGAGAAACGGATGATCGAGACACAGTCATTTCGAAGAGGTCCCCTTAACTGATAGATAGGCCGGTACACCTACAATCCCCTACATCTGCTAGCCTATCATGGAAAGGTTTCCCACAACTTACTCAACTATGCCAGAGCCCATAATGGCTTGTGGCTGCACACGGAAGTTTCTAGCATGAATAATCTTATGATCCCTTTGACCCTGGGTGGCATTCCAATAGGATGATCACACAGATACCCCGGGATCTCCTAGGACAACACTGGATTCCCCAGGTGCCCGGGCAAGCCACTGGTATATCCTAGGGTGCCCCAACCATTCCACCCAGATGTGTATTAAAGTAGCCACCTTAAGTTTCCCTTAGTTATTATCTCTCACAACTTGCATGATTCTCACATACCAATCCCCGTCAACTAGCATGACTAAGCAATATATGTCATAACGAATATTCCGGGGATGAGTCAAAAAGGTAATAGGTTCCTACCTCATCAACTACATAGCAATGCCCCAATTCCCAATCCTACTCATGCAAATTTGTAAGGGTGAACTAATGCATAGTAAAAACTGGGTATAGAAAAATATGATCAAGGTGTGAACTTGCCTTGTACTGTTGACGAAGATTCTTTGCACTCATAATTCCTGATAGTTCTACTCGTCACACTCCGTTCAATCTATCGTGAGCAAGCAATTAAAACCACACATAAGCAATCACTCAAACATCCAAAAGAATGAAGAAAACACTTCGGAAAACTTCAAAACCATCAAATAAAACTCACAGAAAGAAACATATTTATAACATTATCAAAATTATGTGATTTTGATCTTAACAGAAAGTACATGTCAAGAGCTACGATTTGCAAAAAGAATCAATTAAATAGGAGTTATAAAACTCAAGTTACAGTCAAAGAAAGTTTGAATTCAAATCTGATCTAATTCAAATTTTAAATTTTCAAAAATTTCATTTTATATGTTCTCTGGATAAATGATATCATGACGAAGAACTTGGCGTTGGTTTCGTTGAATTTGGACCAACGAGTAAAAAGTTATGAGGGTTTTAAGAACATGGACTAATCTGTAAATAAGCTAATTACATCTGGGTCCCTGGCTACGTGACAGAAAAGCTAACGAACGCATGTTCGCTACAGAACCCTAGACGATGAACACGTTCACCATAGAAACCAAACTAGCGAACACTCGCTACTTAGAGAAAAACGGTTGAAAAGAAAAAATCCTATATAATCGGGACCGTCGGGGAAGATCGGACGGACGAGAGGGGAGCGGGAGTTACCGTGGCGGCGGGGTCGTCGGCGGCGAGTCAAGCGGCGGCGGAAGATCCGATCGGGGCGGCGCTCCGATCGTCGAGGAGGGCAGCGGAGTGGTCGGGGAAGGGCAGCGCTCGGCGGCGGGTGCGGTGGTAGCGCCGGCGAAGGTCGACAGCGACGCGGGAGGCGGCTGTGGCGCTCGACGGCGGCGGTGGCTTCTGCGGCTGCTGCTGGTGGTCCGAGGAGGAGAGTGGGTCCAGGGGCGGCGTATATAAAGGGGCGGGGGAGGGGCGGCTTGGAGAAGGGGTCGGGGAAGAGTTCGGCACAGTCACGGCAAGCGGCGGCGGCTCGTGCGGGCGGCGGAGTCCGCTCGGGAGGGAGACGGCGCGCAGGGCTGGGCTGCCTAGTTCGGCGGGAAGTTTTAAAAAACAGACACAACAAAATAAAATAAAACCAAATAAAATAAAATGTAACATAGGCATATTATATATCAAAATTTTCAGAAAAAGATTTTCTACAACAGGAACAATTTTTTAGCGTCAAATAAATTCCACAAAAATTTTAATAAAGCAAACAGTGCTACTGGTTTATTTAAAAACCAACAAATTTTTTTAAAATACCAAAATAATTTCAAATTTATTGCTCTCCAATTTTTCTACTGTAGGGAATCATTTTACCCTATTTTCCATATATTTATTTTTGGAGAAAAATAATTTTGAATAAATCCAAATAACTCCAAATTGAAAATGATTTTCAAAATACCTTCAAAGGGACTTTAAATTTGATTCTTTTAAACTTCCAACTCATATTTCATATGATTTGAAGAATTCATTTTATCTTATCTCATGAAAATCATTGAGTTGCATAAAGTTTCTGAATTTGAAATATTTCCAAATGAAATTCAAATATTGTCAAAAACCCTTTTCATTTTAAATGGAAGAAGTCATGCCATCTTCTCTCTAGGGTTTTGTATTTGAAAAGAATTTGAATTCATGGAGATCAGAATGCAAAGTGAAAGTTTGGGAAAGTCATTTCATTCCCTCTCATTTAACTTTCAAAAGTTTCAAATTTCACTCAATTTCACACAGCAAAACACACAAGCAATCATACAATCAATCAGCAATATTTATTTAATATAGCATTCCAAAATTTAGAATTTTGGGATGTTACAAACCTACCACCCTTAAAATGAATCTCGCCCTCGAGATTCAGAGTGGCTAGCAAGAAATAGGTTAGGTTCGGGGGTTTTCTCAAAATCCATTGATCGCCACAGGGGGTTTGAGGTGCTACCACCCTTAGAAGCATTGTTACAGTTCCATCAAAACTCATATACTCCATCCTTATTGTTGACAGGGTCAGTCTTCTCAGATTTTCAGGATAATTCCTTCTCTGGGCTCTTCCGGTAGTGGCATAACCTTTTTCCTCAATTCCTGTGTCCTTTCATCTTGGTAAGGTCCTTCTGTGACTGGGTCTTCTTATTTGATAGGTCTAGCGCCAACACTAAACAACTATCGATCTCTCATGGTGGTTAACAATTTATGGTTTCTCCTGCAGGAAATGGGTCTGGGCTTCATTCTCACCGTATGACCTATGATTGGCAACAACTGCCTTCTACAAGGGGAAAAAATTGTCTTACCATTCTAAGGTTCAAACAAGGTTTTGATCGTCGTCGCTCTACTATGGGTAAGTCACTCAGATTTACCATTCCACATAGCAAGGCAAATAATAAGAGTAAGTCGGCATGGTGATCAATCCATTCCGCACCCAAATCATTACCTTGTATATGGTTTAGTTAATCTCGCATTCTAACACTCGGTCATCCTCACAGGCATTGCAGAATTTCTCTTGTCGACGAACTAAGTTCGAATAATCCATTAATTCCGCAAGCCAAACAAACATCTATCGTTTCTTCGCAACTCTCAGGTTTTGGGTTACTCCTATAAGATCGTCTGTTAATAAAGGCATATCCTCTTCCAGGGTTTTTCTCCTTCAGCAAGAGTGTGCTTGCTTCTTGGCAGGTCCTGGAGCCTATGGGTTATGGGCTCACCTCATCACATTTATAGCTTCAACTCATCCTGGGGTTACAATTGCTCCATATTACCAACATTATCCCTCCTTTATATCCAATAGTACTTCATCTCTTCATATACTTGGGGTATCCCACATATCGAGATAAAAATCGTACTTATTTTGTCTGAAGTCCACTCCATGGAATACCATTATCTTTTCCAGGGGTCAAGTGTCCTCACAGGGCACTACCACCCTTGAAATGCACAAATTCATCCATAGACCATATTTCTCATATCCTCGAAAATGGTCAAAATCTTTCTTCATAGAGTAACTACTCATAAAATCCAAATCAGTACCAACGATGCTAAATTTATTGATTCTCAAATTATTACATTCTCCAGCATTTCTCATTACATGCCTCAACTCAACACCTCAGTATAAAATAAATATTCCCACTACTACTACTATATTTCTTTTTCGACACAACTATTTAGCACAAGTCTCCTTCTCATTGGGACAATCTCTGGCAAAGTGCCCTACTTCATTACAACGAAAACATATTAATTCTGACAAGTCTCGAGGTTTCCTTGTGATTACATAGCCTCCATGGGTCCTCGGCTTCCTTTTTGGGCAACCACTGAAGTAGTGCCCTGAATCTTTACACCTGAAACATGTGACATGACTCAGGTCCTTCTTTGTAGAAATTGAGTTGTTCCTGGAATCCAATCTATTTCTCTGCCTGGACTTTTCTGTGCCAATCAGGCATTCTATTCCCTGTGGGTCATACTCTACTTCCACTGTGGGGAATGCTACTAGATCCTCCTTCGGACAATTCTTGGATATGTGTCCTTCTTCTCCACATGAATAGCATGACTTGGTGCAAGGTTTAATTATTGGGTCTTCTTCGGGTGTGTCCTCCACCTCTTCCTTCATCACAGGTTCTTCTAAAATTTCCATGAGGGCTCCTTTTATTGCTTCTTTCTTCTGCTGGATGGTTCTTTGTACCATGGGGTAAATGTGACACTGAGCAGGGTAGTGGGTAGTCCCTTCACACAAGAAACAAGTAATCTGCCTAGTTGGGCATTCTTCAGCTGGGTGACTTTCTTCACAATGAGGGCATTCATCCTTGTGTTCTTTATAGTTGTGTCCTATTTCTCCACAGAGCTTGCATGCACAAGGTTTCTTCATATCATTTCCATAAGGCTTCAATTTCTGGGACACAAGCCGAGACTTTAGCAGAGTCGACTTAAATTCTTTCCAAGTGGTTACTCCTTGCCATCCATTGATGGTTTGGTACATCCTCCACCAAGTAGCAGCACCTCTTTCAAAGCACTGAAGAGCATGCTGGGGCATATCCTTTCCGGCTATAGTGTTATTCTTCATGTGATCTTCCATGTTTTGAATCCATCGGTCTGTCTCCAATTGACTTATTGGTCCCGGAAATATAAGTTCATCTCCATTCATCCTGTATTGGTTCCAAGGGTTTTGGGGTGAGATAAGAGAGATAGAGAGAGATACACACAATACAAAAAATAGGTTTGAGGAGACATATTTTTATTTTGTGGCTGTCGGGAAAACATCAAACAAATGACAACTCACAATCGTCGCATCTAACGTAGGTATATAATAGGGGTTTGGTCTTCTAAAGGTCAATAAATCTTAAAAGTCGCCAAACTCTTCAAGTCTTGTTCATGTCTCCGATGGCTTCTTCCGATCGTGCTTGTCCCTCTCAAGTTCTTTTGCTAGATCATCACTGTTGACGCGAAGTCTCTCGTGACGTCCTTTAATATTTCTGGAGTTGCATTCCAAACAACTGGGTTTCAACATCCTTGGCATGAACCATGGTCCTACCGTCCTTCAGTTCCTGACGAATCTATGGTATCTCAAGGTTTTGCTCCTCCAGCTTGGCTACTTTCAGCTTCTGGGTCCTGAGTTCTTCACGAAATGCTTCCTTATCAAATACGGCTTCCTGCAAGTCCATCTTAAAATTCTTGATGTAATACTCCAGATCCTGGCGATACACCAGCTAAGGTTAAAACTTCATCTTTTGCCGATAGGTGCTCCATTAGCCCTTTTGTCATCCAATACTTCCGAAGAAATGCATGCTTAACTCAGCACAGTGACAATAGCATAAGCGGGCGATAACATCATGGATATCCATGTCTATACCCATGTCTCCGCCATGAGCTACCATTCCATAGTTGATATCTCCTGCCTTGGGGTTTTCTTGACAAAAACTTTGAGTTTTAACGCTCCATGTTCCGGTCTTTTTTCGACACACCTTGATCTCAGGTATTGGCAGCTTCAATAGTCCGACAAGTTCCATAAGGGTAGCTTTCCTAGGTCATACCAATCTAAATTCTTCAGAGCCTTCAAATTCTCCTAGTCTTCGGAGTCTTCAACTGTTGTAGTTTCCATTATTATAATGCACGGTAAAATCCTCTTCATGCCGAAGTGGTCTTAGTTGTCCGATATCTTGTACTTCTTGGAGTGGTCTCATCAGCTGAATCTTCGTGTGGTCAAAAGGGAAAAGGGTATAGTCTAGCTACTTGATGTAAAAGGAAAAGTTGGAAAGGCTTAGAAAAGATGAGAGTTAAAGGATACTTTTTGAAAATAAAGTTTTAGAGAAAATCTTTCCTATGGGCTTGCCAGTTTCTAGGGGTCACGTCCTACAGTCAACATGTGCTCTGATACCATCTTGTAGCGAGCCAACCAGAATGGATCGAAATCTCTGTGCTTAAGTGTAATCCCTGGATCGGTATGCTAACACACACAATACTCGAGGATTTATAACAAAGGTAAATCACATGTATAAAGTAACGTAAATACTATTACCTCAATCTATATAGCGGAAGTAACAACAAGGTTGTGGAGTTCCCAACAACACCAACGGCAAAGTTGAGTGTAGTCATCGTAACCCTAACGTATCACTTACTCGTCATAAGAATCCTTCATCATGAGACGCTGCAGCCATATAGGTCAGTACATTGAATGTACTGGCAATTTCACACCATAGAATAATAATGAGAATTGTCTATCTCTATATGCATATTTGGCTGGTGGAGGCTCTAAGTTTAATTTTGCATAAAGCTAATTTTTCCCTACAACAAAGGAATACATTTTATTTACTACTAAGTTAAATTACCCATATTGAGAAGGTAACCCCAACTCAATCCCAAAATCATTAATAACCCAACATTTTCATTAAATAAAGTGATGAGATCAACCCATAATTCGAATACCAGATACTCAAAGATGTCCATAACCGGGGACACGGCTAATCATGATTAGTTTGTACACTCTGCAGAGGTTTGCGCACTTTTCCCCACAAGACTCGGTCTCCTCCGTTGAATTTCTCGCAATACATGATGTTTGAGAAACGGATGATCGAGACACAGTCATTCCAAAGAGGTCCCCTTAACCGATAGATAGGCCGGTACACCTACAATCCCTACATCTGCTAGCATATCATGGAAAGGTTTCCCACAACTTACTCAACTATGCCAGAGCCTATAATGGCTTGTAGTTGCACACAGAAGTTTCTAGCATGAATAATCTTATGATCCCTTTGAGCCTGGGTGGCATTCCAATAGGATGATTACACGGATACCCTGGGATCTCCTAGGACAACACTGGATTCCCCAGGTGCCCAGGAAAGCCACTGGTATATCCCCAGGGTGCCCCAACCATTCCACTCAGATGTGTATTAAAGTAGCCACCTTAAGTTTCCCTTAGTTATTATCTCTCACAACTTGCATGATTCTCACATACCAATCCCCGTCTACTAGCATGGCTAAGTAATATATGTCATAACGGATATTCCCGGGGCGAATCAAAAAGGTAATAGGTTCCTACCTTATCAACTACATAGCAATGCCCCAATTCCCAATCCTACTCATGCAAATTTGTAAGGGCGAACTAATGCATAGTAAAAGCTGGGTATAGAAAAATATGATCAAGGTGTGAACTTGCCTTGTAATGTTGACGAAGATTCTTCACACTCATAATTCCTGATAGTTCTACTCGTCACACTCTGTTCAATCTCTCATGAGAAAGCAATTAAAACCACACATAAGCAATCACTCAAAGATCCAAAAGAACGAAGAAAACACTTCGAAAAAATTGAAAACCATCAAATAAAACGCACGGAAAGAAACATATTTTTAACAGTAGGAAAATTATGTGATTTTGATCTTAACAGAAAGTACATGTCAAGAGCTACGATTTGCAAAAAGAATCAATTAAATCGGAGTAATAAAACTCAAGTTACAGTCAAAGCAAGTTTGAATTCAAATCTGATCTAATTCAAATTTCAAGTGTTCAAATAGTTGATTTTAAATGTTCTCTAGATAGATGAGATCAGGACGAAGAACTTGGCGTTGGTTTCATTGAATTTGGACCAACAAGTAAAAAGTTATGAGGGTTTTAAGAACAGGGACTAATCTGTAAATAAGCTAATTACATCTGGGTCGCTGGCTACGTGACAGAAAAGCTAACGAATGCGCGTTCACTACAGAACCTAAACGATGAACATGTTCACCACAGAAACCAAACTAGCGAACACTCGCTACTTAGAGAAAACAGTTGAAAAGAAAAAAATCCTATCTAATCGGGACCGTTGGGGGAAGATCGGACGGACGAGAGGGGAGCGGGAGTTACCGCGACGGCGGGGTCGTCGACGGCGAGTCATGCGGCGGCAGCGGTGGTAGATCCGATCGGGGCGGCGATCTGATCGTCGAGGAGGGTAGTGGAGCGGTCGGGGAAGGGCGGCGCTGGGCGGTGGGTGCGGTGGTGGCGTCGGCGGAGGTCGACGGCGACGCGGGCGGCGGCTGTGGCGCTCGACGGCGGCGGCGGCGATGAAGTGCGGTGGCGGCGGCTGCTGCTGGTTCGGGGAGGAGAGGGGGTCCGGGGCGGCGTATATAAAGGGGCGGGGGAGGGCGGCTTGGAGAAGGGGTCGGGGAAGAGTGTGGCGCGGTCACGACGAGCGGCGGCGGCTCGTGCGGGCGGCGGAGTCCGCTCGGGAGGGAGACAGAGTGCGGGGCTGGGCTGGCCCGGTCGGCTGGGCCGGCCCAGTTTGGCGGGAAGTTTAAAAAAATACAAACACAACAAAATAAAATAAAACCAAATAAAATATAATATAACATAGGCATATTATATATCAAAATTTTCAGAAAAAGATTTTCTACAACAATAACAATTTTTTAGCGTCAAATAAATTCTAGAAAAATTTAAATAAAGCAAACAGTGCTACTGGTTTATTTAAAAAGCAATAATTTTTAAAATACCAAAATAATTTCAAATTTATTTCTCTCCAATTTTTCTACTGTAGGGAATCATTTTACCCTATTTTCCATATATTTATTTTTGGAGAAAAATAATTTTGAATAAAATCCAAATAACTCCAAATTGAAAATTATTTTCAAAATACCTTCAAAGGGACTTAAAATTTGAATCTTTTAAACTTCCAACTCATATTTCATATGATTTGAAGAAGTCATTTTTGTCGTCTCTCATGAAAATCATTGAGTTGCATAAAGTTTCTGAATTTGAAATATTTCCAAATGAAATTCAAATATTTTCAAAAACCCTTTTCATTTTAAATGGAAGAAGTCATGCCATCTTCTCTCTAGGGTTTTGTATTTGAAAAGAATTTGAATTCATGGAGATCAGAATGCAAAGTGAATGTTTGGGAAAGTCATTTCATTCCCTCTCATTTAACTTTCAAAAAGTTTCAAATTTCACTCAATTTCACACAGCAAAACACACAAGCAATCATACAATCAATCAAAACTATTTATTTAATATAACATTCCAAAATTTAGAATTTTGGGATGTTACATTCTCTGAATTCTTATATGCATGATTTGATATCTTTGTAATTCTCTTCGAACTATCGGTTTGGTTTGGCCAACTAGATTGGTTTTTCTTGCAATAGGAGAAGTGCTTAGCTTTGGGTTCAATCTTGCGATGTCGTTTCCCAGTGATAGTAGGGGCAGTAAGGCACGTATTGTATTGTTGCCATCGAGGATAAAAAGATGGGGTTTACATCATACTACTTGGGTTTATTCCTCTACATCATGTCATCTTACTTAATGTGTTACTCTATTCTTCATGTATTTAATACTCTAGGTGCAGGCAGGAGTCGGTCGATGTGTGGAGTAATAGTAGTAGATGCAGAATCGTTTCGGTCTACTTGACACAGACGTGATGCCTATATTTCATAATCATTGCCTTAGTATCATCATAACTTTGCGCTTTTATATCAATTGCTCGACAGTAATTTGTTCACCCACCGTACTATTTGCTATCTTGAGAGAAGCCTCTAGTGAAACCTATGGCCCCCGGGTCTATTTTCCATCATATAAGTTTCCCATCTTCTATTTTGGAATCTTTTACTTTCCTATCTATAAACCAAAAATACCAAAAATATTTACTTTATCTTTTGCTTAGTTTCATCTATCTCTATCAGATCTCACTTTTGCAAGTAACCATGAAGGGATTGACAACCCCTTTATCGCGTTGGGCGCAAGTTGTTTGATTGTTTGAGCAGGTATTGGTGATTTGTGCGTTGTCTACTACTGGATTGATACCTTGGTTCTCAAACTGAGGGAAATACTTATCTCTACTTTGCCATCACCCTTTCCTCTTCAAGGGAAAAACCAACGCAAGCTCGAGAAATAGTAGATGTACATACTAACGGAAACGTATTCCTTGGATTGATTCTGTGGAATGTACATACGAACGAAAACGTTTAACAGGGACTGACTGTGTGGGATGTACTTACGTCCGGAAACAATTTCGCCTGTATAATTGTATTTTTAGCACTACTATACGTATAACCGTATTTGATCGCTCGCCGGTCGCACACGACCTCATTTAGCCGAGCGTGTGTGCCAGGAGGGCATATCCCCGACGGTTTCTAGGTCGTGTGGGAAGGACCCCCTTATCGCAGTCACTCACTAGGCGACGGTTCAGAACGCCGTCGTGGGATGGGGTTAAAAATCGTTTGTATAGCACCTCGTTGTACCAGTGATACAATCTTTCCCGCCCTATTTCTCTTTCTTACATGGGGTGTATATCTTGTGTGTTCAGTGCACACATCTCGCTCCCGCCATTGCTCCATCTTCGCAAGCTCTCTCTAGATGTTTCATTCACACATTGGGATGTGTTCAAAATGTTGCTTTATAATGGATCATGTAGAGTTATGGTTGGTTTTGTTGCATCCTACAAAGTAATAACTATGAAATGCATTTAGATTTTAATGTGATTGGGATTATGTGAGTTTGAGCATATTGTGAAGTACTATAGACCTGGTATACATCTTGAAATTCAACAATGATTCTAACTATTGAATTGTATAAACCATTACATTCGAAGTCAGTAGCTTAATATATTTATTTCACGATTACAACAAATGATTAATTCCACTACAAACTATGAAAACAAATGTGTACTCCCTCCGTTTTTATTTAAGTCCACGTATTAGCAGTGGTCAAAGTCAAGTTCTGTAAACTCTCACAAAGTTTATAACAAAAATATTAACATATACAATAAGAAATAAATACCATTAGATTCATTATTGAATGTACTTTCACATCATACATATGTGTTATGGTAAATGTTTATATTTTTCTATAAACTTGGTAAAACTTTAGGAAGTTTGACTTCGGTCAAACCTAATATGCAGAGTTAATAAAAATGGAGGGAGTACTAGTAGTTACTAGTACTACTCGCTAGTTGCTTAGCCCAATCACCCAACAGGCCAGATGGGGAGTTTAGTGTTACAAATTTTTTAGGTCGGCGGGAAAATCTCCCGCGACCCTGATTCGAGCAGTGCGAAGTTACCATCATACCCTATGTAACAGGCCTACAGATGCTGGTGGGTAGGGGGGCTGTTTTGGTAACTTTAGGTTCACCCTACCCAGCCAACCCCACCCTGGCACCCAGAGTAGTACACCTGAATACTCCCCATTTTCTATCCCCACCACAAAATAGACTTCTCCACAGCGCCGCAGCCTTCGGGCTCCTCCCCTTCTTCATCGGCGCTCTCGTCCACCGCAGCGCATCTGCCCCATTGACAACATCGTACGCCGCAATGGAGCCGGTCCACCGTCATTGTCGTACACGGAGCCTCTTCCCCGGCACCATCTTCCATGGCTTCGGATCTGCTTCCTGGAAGCCGATGCCAAGCACAGAAACACCACCGTTGTGGACAATGAACTGACTCCCGTTGCTGAGCATGATGCACAGACGCCGACGCGACCATCGTACTCCTCCTCCATTGGTACTATGTATATTGAATCTCTTAGCAGTGTTGGGGAACGTAGTAATAATTAAAAAAATTCCTACGTGTCACCAAGATCAATCTAGGATATGCTAGCAACGAGAGAGAGGGAGTGCATCTTCATACCCTTGAAGATCGCTAAGCGGAAGCGTTACAAGAACGCGGTTGATGGAGTCATGCTCGCGGCGATTCAAATCGCGGAAGATCCGATATAGCACCGAACGGACGGCGCCTTCGCGTTCAACACACGTACAGCCCGGGGACGTCTCCTCCTTCTTGATCCAGCAAGGGGAGAGGAGAAGTTGAGGGAGAACTCCAGCAGCACGACGGCATGGTGGCAATGGAGCTCGTGGTTCTCCGGCAGAGCTTCGCTAAGCACTACGGAGGAGGAGGAGAGGGCTGTGCCAGGCCAGGGGTGCGGCTGCCCTCTCTCTCCCTCACTATATATAGGGGGAAGGGGGGTGGAGGAGGCGCCCTAGGGTTCCCTAGGGGAGGGGCGGCGGCCATAGGGGAAACCCTAGATGGGTTTGGGCGCCCCCACCCCTGGGAAACTTGCCCCCCAAGCCGGGAGGGGTGGCTGCCCTAGGGGAGGCGCCCCCACCTCTCCACGTTACGTGAGAGGGGTTGGGAGGGGCGCACAGCCCCTTAGTGGGCTGGTGTGCCCCCTCCCCTTGGCCCATAAGGCCCCCAACGCTTGCCGGGGCCTCTGAAACACCTTTCGGTCACGCTGGTCATCACCCGGTACTCCTAGAACAATTCCGGATTCCAATACCCTTCGTCCAATATATCGATCTTCACCTCCGGACCACTCCGGAGTTCCTCGTCACGTCCGGGATCTCATCCGGGACTCCGAACAACCTTCGATAACCACATACTATTTCCCATAACAACTCTAGCGTCACCGAACCTTAAGTGTGTAGACCCTACGGGTTCGGGAACCATGCAGGCATGACCGAGACACCTCTCCGGCCAATAACCAATAGCGGGATCTGGATACCCATATTGGCTCCCACATGTTCCACGATGATCTCATCGGATGAACCACGATGTCGGGGATTCAATCAATCCCGTATACAATTCCCTTTGTCTATCGGCATGTTACTTGCCTGAGATTCGATCGTCGGTATCCCAATACCTCGTTCAATCTCGTTACCGGCAAGTCTCTTTACTCATTCTGTAACGCATGATCCCGTGGCTAACTCATTAGTCACATTGAGCTCATTATGATGATGCATTACCGAGTGGGCCCAGAGATACCTCTTCGTCATACGGAGTGACAAATCCCAGTCTCGATTCGTGCCAACCCAACAGACACTTTCGGAGATACCTGTAGTGCACCTTTATAGCCACCCAGTTACGTTGTGATGTTTGGTACACCCAAAGCATTCCTACAGTATCCGGGAGTTGCACAATCTCATGGTCTAAGGAAACGATACTTGACATTAGAAAAGCTCTTAGCAAACGAACTACACGATCTTGTGCTATGCTTAGGATTGGGTCTTGTCCATCACATCATTCTCCTAATGATGTGATCCCATTATCAATGACATCCAATGTCCATGGTCAGGAAACCATAACCATCTATTGATCAACGAGCTAGTCAACTAGAGGCTTACTAGGGACATGTTGTGGTCTATGTATTCACACATGTATTACGGTTTCCAGTTAATACAATTATAGCATGAACAATAGACAATTATCATGAACAAGGAAATAGAGGCTTACCATTCATTATTGCCTCTAGGGCATATTTCCAACAGTCTCCCACTTGCACTAGCGTCAATAATCTAGTTCACATCACTATGTGATTGTAATGAATCCAACACCCATGGGGTTTTTTCATATCTCGCTTGTGAGAGAGGTTTTTAGTCAACGGGTCTGAACCTTCCAGATCCGTGTGTGCTTTACAAATCTCTATGTCATCTTGTAGATGCAGCTACCACGCGCTACTTGGAGCTATTCCAAATAACTACTCTACTATACGAATCCGGTTTACTACTCAGAGTCATCTGGATTAGTGTCAAAGTTTGCATCGATGTAACCCTTTACGACGAACTCTTTTCCACCTCCATAATCGAGAAAATTCCTTAGTCCACTAGATACTAAGGATAAGTTCGACCGCTGTCATGTGATCCATTCCTAGATCACTCTTGTACCCCTTGACTGACTCATGGCAAGGCACACTTCAGGTGCGGTACACAGCATAGCATACTATAGAGCCTACGTCTAAAGCATAGGGGACAACCTTCGTCCTTTCTCTCTCTTCTGCCGTGGTCATGTTTTGAGTCTTACTCAATACTCACACCTTGTAACACAGCCAAGAACTCCTTCTTTGCTGATCTATTTTGAACTCCTTCAAAATCTTGTCACGGTATGTATTCATTTGAAAGTACTATTAAGCGTTTTTGATCTATCCTTATAGATCTTGATGCTCAATGTTCAAGTAGCTTAATCCAGGTTTTCCATTGAAAAACACTTTTCAAATAACCCTGTATGCTTTCCAGAAATTCTACATCATTTCTGATCAACAATATGTTAACAACATATACTCATCAAAAAATTCTATAGTGCTCCCACTCACTTCTTTGGAAATACAAGTTTCTCATAAACTTTGTAAAAACCCAAAATCTTTGATCATCTCATCAAAGCGTACATTCCAACTCCGAGATGCTTACTCCAGTCCTTAGAAGGATTGCTGGAGCTTTGCATACTTGTTAGCATCTTTCAGGATTGACAAAACCTTCTGGTTGTATCACATACAACCTTTCCTCAAGAAAATCATCGAGGAAACAATGTTTTTGACATCCTATCTGCAAGATTTCATAAATAATGCAGTAACTGCTAATATAATTCCAACAAACTCTTAGCATCGCTACGAGTGAGAAAATCTCATCGTAGTCAACTCCTTGAACTTGTCGGAAAACATCTTAACGACAAGTCAAGCTTTCTTAATGGTGACACTTACCATCATTGTCCGTCTTCCTTTTAAAATCCATCTGCACCCAACAGCCTTACGACCATCAAGTAGTTCTTCCAAAGTCTGTACTTTGTTTTTATAGATGGATCCTCTCTCGGATTTTATGGCCTCGAGCCATTCGTCGGAATCTGGGCCCACCATCGCTTCTCCATAGCTCGTAGGTTCATTATTGTCTAGCAACATGACTTCCAAGACAGGATTACGTACCACTCTGAAGTAGTACGCATCCTTGTCGTCCTACGAGGTTTGGTAGTGACTTGATCCAAAGTTTCATGATCACTATCATAAGCTTCCACTTCAATTGGTGTAGGTGCCACAGGAACAACTTCTTGTGCCCTGCTACACACTAGTTGAAGTGACGGTTCAATAACCTCATCAAGTCTCCACCATCCTCCCACTCAATTCTTTCGAGAGAAACTTTTCCTCGAGAAAGGGCCCGTTTCTAGAAACAATCACTTTTGCTTCCAGATCTGAAATAGGAGGTATACCCAACTGTTTTGGGTATTCTATGAAGATGCATTTATCCGCTTTGGGTTCGAGCTTATCAGCCTGAAACTTTTCCACATAAGCGTCGCAGCCCCAAACTTTTAAGAAACGATAGCTTAGGTTTCTCTAAACCATAGTTCATACGGTGTCGTCTCAACGGAATTGCGTGGTGCCCTATTTAAAGTGAATGCGGTTGTCTCTAATGCCTAACTCAGATATTCATCTCTATGATCATATCATAGACATTTTATCCCCTTGTCACGACGATCTTCAACTTCACTCTGAAATTACTTGAACCTTTCAATAATTCAGACTTGTGTTTCATCAAGTAAATATACTCAACATCTACTCAAATCATATGTGAAGTAAGAACATAACGATATCCACAGCGTGCCTCAACACTCATTGGACTGCACACATCAAAATGTATTACATCCAACAAGTTGCTTTCTTGTTCCATCTTACTCAAAACGAGGCCTTTCAGTCATCTTGCCCATTTGGTATGATTTGCATGTCTCAAGTGATTCAAAATCAAGTGAGTCCAAACGATCCATCTGTATGGAGTTTCTTCATGCATATATACCAATAGACATGGTTCGCATGTCTCAATCTTTTCAAAAACGAGTGAGTCCAAAGATCCATCAACATGGAGCTTCTTCATGCGTTTTATACCAACATGACTCAAATGGCAGTGCCACAAGTATGTGGTGCTATCATTACTATCTTATATCTTTTGGCATGAACATGTGTATCACTACGATCGGGATTCAATAAACCATTCATTTTAGGTGCAAGACCATTGAAGGTATTATTCAAATAGATAGAGTAACCATTATTCTCCTTAAATGAATAACCGTATTGCAATAAACATAATCCAATCATGTCTATGCTCAACGCAAACACCAAAGCAAACAACATTTATCTGGGTTCAATACTAATCCCGAAGGTAGAGGGAGCGTGCGATGGTGATCATATCATCCTCGGAAACATTTCCAACACACATCGTCACCTCACCCTTAGCTAGTCTCCGTTTATTACATAGCTTTTGTTTCGAGTTACCAATGTTAGCAACTGAACCGGTATCTAATACCCATGTGCTACTAGGAGTACTAGTAAGGCACACATCAATAACACATATATCAAATATACTTTTGTTGACCTTGCCAGCCTTCTCATCTACCAAGTATCTAGGGTAGTTCTGCTTCAGTGACCGTTCCCCTCATTACAGAAGCATTTAGTCTTGGGTTTGGGTTCAACCTTGGGTTTATTCACTAGAGCAGCAACTGATTTGCCGTTTCATGAAGTATCCCTTCTTTCCCTTGTTCTTCTTGAAACTAGTGGTTTTACTAACCATCAACAATTGATGCTCCTACTTGATTTCTACTTTCGCGGTGTCAAACATCGCGAGTTGCTCAAGGATCATCATGTCTATCCCTGATATGTTATAGTTCATCACAAAGCTCTAATAGCTTGGTGGCAGTGACTATGGAGAACCATCACTATCTCATCTGGAAGATTAACTCCCACTCGATTCAAGCGATTGTAGTACTCAGACAATCTGAGCACATGCTCAACGATTGAGCTTTTCTCCCTTAGTTTGCAGGCTTAAGAAACTTGTCAGAGGTCTCATACCTCTTGACGTGGGCACTAGTCTGAAATCCCAATTTCAGTCTTTGGAACATCTCATATGTTCTGCGACGTTTCAAAAACGTCTTTGGCGCCTCAATTCTAAACCGTTAGCATTACGCACTGAACTATCACGTAGTCATCAAAACGTGTATGTCAGATGTTCGCAACATCCACAGACGACGCTCGAGGTTCAGCACACCAATCGGTGCATTCATGACATAAGCCTTCTGCGCAGCAATGAGGATAATCCTCAGTTTATGGACCCAGTCCGCATAATTTCTACTATCAACTTTCAACTAAATTTTCTCTAGGAACATATCTTAAATAGTAGAACTAAAGCGTAAGCTATGACATAATTTGCAAAGACCTTTTGACTATGTTCATGATAATTAAGTTCATCTGATTATTTAATGAACTCCCACTTAGATAGACATCCCTCTAGTCATCTAAGTGATACATGATCCGAGTCAACTAGGCCGTGTCCGATCATCACGTGAGACGGACTAGTCATCATCGGTGAACATCTTCATGTTGATCGTATCTACTATACAACTCATGTTCGACCTTTCGATCTCTTGTGTTCCGAGGCCATGTCTGTACATGCTAGGCTCGTCAAGTCAACCTAAGTGTTTCGCATGTGTAAATCTGGCTTACACCCGTTGTATGTGAAAGTTAGAATCTAGCACACCCGACCATCACGTGGTGCTTCGAAACAACGAACCTTCGCAACGGTGCACAGTTAGGGGGAACACATCTCTTGAAACTTTAGTGAGGGATCATCTTATTTATGCTACCGTCGTTCTAAGCAAATAAGATGTAAACATGACAAACATCACATGCAAATCATAAAGTGACATGATATGGCCAATATCATCTTGCGCCTTTGATCTCCATCTTCGAGGCGCGGCATGATCACCTTCGCCACCGGCATGACACCATGATCTCCATCATCATGATCTCCATCGTCGTGTCTTCATGAAGTTGTCTCGCCAACTATTACTTCTACTACTATGGCTAACGGTTAGCAATAAAGTAAAGTAATTACATGGCGTTTTTCATTGACACGCAGGTCATACAATAAATTAAGACAACTCCTATGGCTCCTCCCGGTTGTCATACTCATCGACATGCAAGTCGTGATTCCTATTACAAGAACATGATCAGTCTCATACATCACATATATATAATTCATCACATCCTTTTGGCCATATCACATCACATAGCATACCCTGCAAAAACAAGTTAGACGTCCTCTGATTGTTGTTGCATGTTTTACGTGGCTGCTATGGGTTTCTAGCAAGAACGTTTCTTACCTACGCAAAAGCCACAACGGTGATATGCCAATTGCTATTTACCCTTCATAAGGACCCTCTTCATCGAATCCGATCCGACTAAAGTGGGAGAGACAGACACCCGCTAGCCACCTTATGCATCAAGTGCATGTCTGTAACACCCCGCATGTAACTTTCCATATTTGTAACTCCAACTCTTGCCATTTTCGGCTATGTGTTATGATATTCCCTCCGTGGTCGGGTTTTGTCTTTCGTTTTGCTTTTTGTTCATGTCATGCATTTCATATCATGTCATCATGTGCATTGGATTTGCATACGTGTTCGTCTCTTGCATCCGAGCATTTTCCCCGTTGTCCGTTTTGCAATCCGGCGCTCCCATCTCCTCCGGCGCACCCCTCTTGTTTTCTTTCGTGAGCGGGTGTCTAACGTTCTTGGAATGGACCGAGGCTTGTCAAGTGGCCTTAGTATACAACCGGTAGGCCACCGGTCAAGTTCCGTTCCATTTGGAGGTCGTTTGGTACTCCAACTGTTAACCGAGCATCCGCAAAGTCCATTTGTGTGTTGCAGCAAAACCCCCTCTCTAAACAGCCCAAAACCCACCAAACTCTCTTCCATGCTGTAGGTCGTTCGATCACGATCGTGTGGGCGAAAACCGCACCTCATTTGGACTCTCCTAGATCCCTCTACCTATAAATAGGTGCTCCCCTCCGAAACATTCGCAGATAAATCCTAGACCCGCTCCCTCTCCGCCGCCGGACACGTCCGGGCGGAGCCGGACGCGTCCACCAACACCCACCGACAAATCCCGCGCCGACACGTGTCCCGCCGTCGCTCCCGCGCCGCCGGCCCGCGCCTGGCCCGACCGC
>NC_057814.1:421291933-421314637 GCF_018294505.1 Triticum aestivum | reverse complement strand
CCGCCGACCTACCGCGCCGCCCGACACCGTTCGCCGCCGCGCTGCCGTGACCTGCCGCGCCGCCCGTCCTCGCCGTCCTCCTCCTCGTCCCGCACCTCCGACGCCGTCCGCCGCCTCTTCTCCGGCGAGAGGCTCCGACCGCCGTGCGCCCCGAACCCTAGCGAGCCCTCGATCCCGATCTGGTCAAAGGCGCAGGTTGACTTTCCCAATCCCGAATTTTTCCCAAGTCCCAGTATTTTTACAGCAAATACCCATGTTCATCATTGCATAACTCACTGCGCATAGCTCCGTTTCGCACGTGTAATATATCAAATTGTTCGCCTCGTGATGATCTTCATTTTGTTCAATTGCACCATGTTCCTTAGAGGCCATCTTGATGCCCAAATCTCTGTTGCAAGAGTGCTAGTTGCTGTTATCTGCTGGTTCTTAGCAGAACTTGGAGATTTGTCATTTTTGTATCATTTAATCTGTGCATCTTATGGGCATGAGCTCTACATGTGTTTTGTTGTATGCCATGCCATCTTTTCAATGGTGCATGTCATGTATTTTTGTGATCTCTGTGGTGACTAGCACAAGCATGAAAACTAGGATCTGTAATGTTTCTGATTTAAGGGACTTAGTGAATTCTCCAAGTCTTTGTCTGCTGTTATTTTGTTGCCATGTAAACTTGATGCTACAGAGAGATCCATGCATATTTTGGAGATGTTCAGTAAGGATGATTTGTATATATAGTTGTAATTGATCCATTACTGCACTTGTTTTCAATTATGGAGTGCCATAGCAGGACTCAATCTTGCTCTACTTTCGCTATAAAATATTTCTGGCAGATTCTTAACATGATATGCAATTTTGCCAAGCTTGTTGTAGTTGATCCATACATGCTATGCTTTTGGTCATGACGTGGATAGCTTGATAAACTTTCCATCTTTCTGTAGGTATGCTTGTTTTGTCATGCATTGCCTTGTGGTGAGTGCATCAAGCTCACAAAGATGCCCTCATATTATTATTTCTGCCATGCTCTGTTTTCTGCTAAGTCCGAAACCTGTTAACGAAACTTGCTATGTTTACATGCTTGCCATCATATCTTCTGGCCCTTTTTGGCTTATGGTCAGTAAGGGACTTTTGTCATATGCATTTAGTAGAACACTTCCATGCCTTGTTTTGCCATGTTAACTTCCTATAGCATGTTGATTTCATGCTCTGAACATTGCTACCTGATGCTGTTTCTGCCATGTCCAGTAATTTCACAAAGTCTGTGAACCTGTTATCTTTTGCACTTTTGCCATGCTTGTTTGAGCCTGTTATGTTGTGAACTAGCCATAGCTTAGTGTTCATCTTTTGTGAAGAATCTCCTATAGATTACTTTCATATGCTTTGTTGCTATGTTGGAGTGCTGTAGCATTGTTGCTTGTTGCATTTTAAGTGCTATCATGCTGTTAATCGCAGATTCGTGTCATTTTTGTTTTGCTTGCCATTTGCAAACCGTACATCCGTTTCCGGTGATCTTTATATCGATTTCGACCGAAATCATCTCATCTTTCCAGTGGCATGCTTGGTTTGCCAAGTTACTGCCTTGTTCATCATTTTCCTTCCGGAGCACGCATATGCATCGCATATCTTATCTCGCATATCATACATGTATTGCATCATGTTGCTTGTGCATTTCTCGTGATTGATTGTGATTCCATTGCTTGTGTTCTTGTCTTGGGTAGAGCCGGGAGACGAGTTCGTGAACGAGGAACCTATTGAGTACGCTTACGAGGATCAAGCTTTCGACAACTCTGAGAACCTTGCAGGCAAGATGACCACCCCTCGAAATCACTTCTATCTTTGCTTTGCTAGTTGTTCGCTCTATTGCCATGCTGCGCTACCTATCACTTGCTATATCATGCCTCCCATATTGCCATGTCAGCCTCTAACCATCCTTTCCTAGCAAACCGTTGTTTGGCTAAGTTACCGCTTTTGTTCGGCCCTTCTTATAGCGTTGCTAGTTGCAGGTGAAGTTGAAGTTTGTTCCGTGTCGGAACACGGATATGTTGGGATATCACAATATCCCTTATTTAATCAATGCATCTATATATATTTGGTAAAGGGTGGAAGGCTCGGCCTTATGCCTGGTGTTTTGTTCCACTCTTGCCGCCCTAGTTTCTGTCATACCGGCATTATGTTCCTTGAGTTTGCGTTCCTTACGCGGTCGGGTGATTTATGGGACCCCCTTGACAGTTCGCCTTGAATAAAACTCCTCCAGCAAGGCCCAACCTTGGTTTTACCATTTGCCACCTAAGCCTTTTTCCCCCGGGTTTTCTAGAGCCTGAGGGTCATCTTTATTTTAAACCCCCGGGCCAGTGTTCCTCTGAGTGCTGGTCCAAACTAGAGCCCTTTGCAGCGCCACCTTGGGGAAACTCGAGGATTGGTTTTAGTTGTACGGACTGCTCATCCGGTGTGCCCTGAGAACGAGATATGTGCAGCTCCTATCGGGATTTGTCGGCACATTCGTGCGGCTTTGCTGGTCTTGTTTTACCATTGTCGAAATGTCTTGTAAACCGGGATTCCGAGACTGATCGGGTCTTTCTGGGAGAAGGTTTATCCTTCGTTGACCGTGAGAGCTTATGATGGGCTAAGTTGGGACACCCCTGCAGGGTATTATCTTTTGAAAGCCGTGCCCGCGGTTATGAGGCAGATGGTAATTTGTTAATGTCCGGTTGTAGAGAACTTGTCACTTGACCCAATTTAAAATACATCAACTGTGTGTGTAGCCGTGATGGTCTCTTCTCGGCGGAGTCCGGGAAGTGAACACGGTCTGAGTTATGTAAGACGTAAGTAGGAGTTCAGGATCACTTCTTGGTCATTGCTAGATGACGACCGTTCCGTTGCTTCTCTTCTCGCTCTCTTTTGCGTATGTTACCCACCATATATGCTTAGTGCCTACTGCAGCTCCACCTCATTACACCATCCTTTTCCTATAAGCTTAAATAGTCTTGATCTCGCGGGTGTGAGATTGCTGAGTCCTCGTGACTCACAGATTCTACCAAAACAGTTGCAGGTGCCGACGATGCCAGTGCAGATGATGGGGTCGATCTCAAGTGGGAGTTCGACGAGGAACGTGGTCGTTACTATGTGTCTTTTCCTGATGATCAGTAGTGGAGCCCAGTTGGGACGATCGGGGATCTAGCATTTGGGGTTGTCTTATTTTTCATTCGGATCTTGACCGTAGTCGGTCTATGTGTGTATTTTGGGTGATGTATGAATTATATTTATGTATTGTGTGAAGTGGCGATTGTAAGCAAACTCTTTATCCCATTCTTGTTCATTACATGGGATTGTGTGAAGATGACCCTTCTTGCGACAAAACCACTATGCGGTTATGCCTCTAAGTCGTGCCTCGACACGTGGGAGATATAGCCGCATCGTGGGCGTTACAAGTTGGTAATCAGAGCGATCCCCGACTTAGGAGCCCCCTGCTTGATCGAATCACTGGCGTTGTCGAGTCTAGAACAAAAATATTTTGGAGTCTTAGGTTTATATATATCGGAGAGTAGGATTCTTTTTACTCCTCAGTCCCTTCGTCGCTCTGGTGAGGTCTCCTGACGTAGAAGTTTTGACTCTTCTCTCCTCAAATTTCACTAAATTTTTTTTAGGATCACACGGGTATCTTGGAATCGTTCCGATGGTTTTGTGACGAGAACATTGTTCTTGGTGCCTCCTGACATTTAGGCGTTGTGGCAGTGTCCCGGGGAGTTGAGCTCCGAGGTGTTGTCGTCACAATTTTATCGTTACAGTTCTGGAATACCTGAGTTTCGCCGACATCGAAATCTCTTTTATGCAGTTGTTGGTGAGATCACCTCGACGCCACCCAGTACTGGGGCGGGAGTTCGGGAGTATTGCCATAACTCGTATAACAGATGATTTTCGAAGGTTGAGGTAAACGATTTCCGAAGGTTTCTTGGTTATGTGTTGACGGATGGATATAGCTGGATCTAGGGATTGCTAGTTTGGGTGATATATTTTGTGTCCCCTGTATCCCCAACACCAGATTGCATAACCAGAAAGTTTCGGGAGTTTATAAGTGGGAATTCAAGTAGCCTTAGGATATCTTTCCGACAGACGCATGATATGAGATTGGGGTTCGACGTCTAGTGGTCCGCCTGTACACGTTTGGTTTTACAGTGGTCTCGTAGTGTCTTAAAGAGTCCTTGGCTATGCCGACTCGGGGACGCTTCGTATGTCATGTGCACAGCCTTGTACATGATGGTGCTGTACGATCGAGCCCGTGTGGGCCCCACCACGAAAACTTCGGACGAAATATCTATCATATGTTTGTTCCGGCTTATTCTGCAAGCCAATACTTTGTTTTGTTTTGAATTGTGGTATTCGAGTTGCTTCGAAGTCATATGTTGATTCCATATCTTTTTCAAGTGGCTTCTCAACTTATGGAAGTGTGATGATTTACTATGGAATTCATTCGTTCATCTTCGTTCAAATGTTTATTGTGAAGACTATATGTTGCAATTTCTATCCGTTGATTCTACTTATCTATTTGTCTATCAAGATGCTAACGGATGTCACCCTCTTCAGGATGGCTCCGCCAACGCGTCAGAATCCGGATCGCAATGAAGGGAGTCAAGCGAACCCACCGCCACCACCTCCGCCTCCGGAGGCATGGCAAGCTATCATGGCAGCCACCAACGCCAATGCTCAGATGATTCTGCAACTCTTGCAAGAACGCACCCAAGGGCAAGGCAATCAAGGAAATCAAGGTCAAGGCAACAATCAACCTCACTTTGCTACACTCAACCAGTTTCTCGCAAATCAGCCCAAGTCTTTCAGCTACTGTGCCGAGGCCACGGATGCCGATGATTGGCTCGTGGACATCAACAAGCATTTTGAATGTAGCAATGTCAGGCCTGAGGACTATGTCAAGTTTGCTTCTTTTCAGCTCAAGGACCAAGCTGCTGATTGGTTTCAGCAATAAAAAGATTCCAGAGGAGGTCATGTGATCACTTGGACTGACTTCTGTCGGGACTTCAAAGCGCACCACATTCCACAAAGTGTTGTTGAGAGCAAGCGTGAGGAATTCCGCAATCTCAAGCAAGGCAACATGTCTGTGTATCAATACAACATCCAGTTCCAGAAACTTGCTCGCTTTGCTAAACAAGACGTTCCTGATGAAAAGAGCATGATCTATCACTTCAGAGGTGGCCTTAGAGAGGATCTGCAGTTAGCTCTTGTTCTTGTTGAGCCTACTTAGTTTGATCAATTCTATAATATGGCACTGAAGCAAGAGGCTGCTCAGCTCAAGTGTGAGGCTTCTAAGAAGAGAGTCAGAGACGCAGTTCAGTCTTCTTCTTCCTCACTGGTGGCAGCTAAGCATCAGAAGTTCTGGTTGCCTCCTCCTCCTCCGTTTTGTCAGCCTTACCAGCAGAAGAACAAAGGTGGCCACAGTTCTTCCAACTCTTCCAACTCTGGCTATCAGAACAAGTCTCAGAATCAAGCTCCAAAGTCCAATGCTCCTTATCATCGTCCACTCTCAGAGGTGACTTGCAACAAGTGTCAGCAGAAAGGTCACTATGCTAACAAATGCTTCAACCAAAGGCGTCTTCCGCCTCCTCCTCCTGTCAGATCTTCCAGCAATGCAGTGGTCAAGCATAATCCAAAGTCTGCTAAGGTGAACATGATGAATGCAGCTCAAGAGGAGGAATCTACTGATGTGATAATGGGTAATCTTCCTGTTAATGATATTCCTGCAAAAGTTCTTTTTGATACTGGTGCATCACATTCTTTCATTTCTAGACCTTTTGTGGCTATGCATGATCTGGTTACTGAAGTATTGCCGAGTCCTCTGTCTATTGTTTCTCCGGCTCGACAACTGACTTCTCGAGCATTCGTTCGGGATTCTGCAATCAAGATGGGCGACTATGAATTTCTGTCTTCTCCAATTGTTCTTGGTGACTCGGATATTGATCTAATTCTTGGGATGGACTGGCTTGCTAAGCACAAGGCTCAACTTGATTGTGCTGCCAGGGAAATTCAATTGACACACTCTTCTGAGGATGTGATTATTTATGCCGCTCGTGATGAAACCATTCGGTTATTTTCTCTCAATGAGAAGGGCGAATTGAATGCCATCTCTCAAATTCCAGTCGTTTGTGAGTATCAAGATGTCTTTCCAGAAGAGCTTCCGGGTATGCCTCCTCATCGGCCAGTTGAGTTCGTTATCGAACTAGAGCCTGGCACTGAACCCGTTTGCAAGCGTCCATACAAGCTTGGACCCAACGAGCTGAAGGAATTGAAGAAACAGCTCGATGAACAAGAGCGTCTGGGTTTGATCAGACCGAGTTCTTCTCCATGGGGTTGTGGTGTTCTTTTTGTCAAGAAGAAGGATGGCACGGACCGACTTTGTGTCGACTACCGTCCATTGAACAAGAAGACAATCAAGAACAAGTACCCACTTCCCAACATCAATGAGCTATTCGAGCAACTCAAAGGTGCTAAAGTATTCTCCAAGATTGACCTTCGTATGGGTTATCATCAGATTCGCATTCGTGAAGAAGATATTCCCAAGATAGCATTCAGAACAAGCTTTGGTTCTTATGAATATACTGTCGTGTCTTTCGGTCTTGTCAATGCTCCTCCAGTTTTCTCTCGGATGATGAATTTCATCTTCAACCCCTATACCAATGAATTCGTTCTGGTGTATCTCGATGATATCTTGGTCTTCTCCAAGAATAAGAAGGATCATGCCAAACATTTGCGATTGGTGCTCGACAAGCTCAGAGAGTATCAATTCTATGCGAAGTTCTCAAAATGTGAGTTTTGGCTTGATGAAGTTCTTTTCCTTGGTCGCATCATCTCTGCCAAGGGCATCGCTGTTAACCCCGAGAAGGTGTCCGCAATTGTGAATTGGGAACCTCCTCAGAATGTTAAGCAGCTCCGCAGTTTTCTTGGTCTTGCAATCTATTGCCGAAGATTCGTTGAGAATTTCTCTAAGATTGCAAAGCCTCTTTCCAACCTCCTCCAGAAGCATGTGAAGTATGTCTGGTCTCCTGAGTGTGACGTTGCTTTCAACACTCTCAAAGAGAAACTAGTCACAGCTCCTGTCTTAACTCCTCCTGATGAATCCAAGCCATTTGAAGTTTTCTGTGATGCTTCACTCCAAGGTCTCGGTGTTGTGTTAATGCAAGAGAAGAAAGTTGTGGCCTATACCTCTCGTCAGTTGAAGCCCAATGAGAAGAACTACCCCACTCACGATCTTGAGTTGGCGGCATTTGTCCATGCATTAATAACGTGGAGACATCTCTTGTTGGGAAGACAAGTGGACATATTCACCGATCACAAGAGTCTCAAGTACATCTTCACCCAGCCCAACCTCAACCTCAGGCAGACTCGATGGGTCGAAATGATTCAAGAGTACAATCCGAGTATTGAATATACTCCAGGCAAAGCAAATGTCATTGCAGATGCTTTAAGCAGGAAGGCTTATTGCAACAGCTTAATTCTCAAGCCATTCCAACCGGATCTTTGTGAAGCTTTCCGCAAGCTGAATCTCCAAGTTGTTCCTCATGGCTTCCTTGCCAACCTCATAGTCTCTCCTACTTTGGAAGATCAGATTCGTGAGGCACAACTCCTTGATTCCATGGTGAAGAAGGTGAAACGTGGTATCGACAAGGGTCTTTCCAAATACAAGTGCTATCGCATTGATGACAGAGACACTTTGTTCTTCGAGGACCGGATTGTGGTTCCTAAACGTGATCTAAGGAAAGTCATAATGAACGAGGCGCACAATTCTCTCCTTTCCATTCATCCTGGAAGTACGAAGATGTACCATGACCTCAAGCAGTCGTATTGGTGGACTCGAATGAAGCGAGAAATTGCTCAATTCGTGAATGAATGTGATGTTTGTCGAAGAGTGAAAGCAGAACACCAACGACCAGCTGGTCTCCTCCAACCTCTTGCTATCCCAGAGTGGAAGTTTGATCATATCGAAATGGACTTCGTGACTGGATTTCCAAAGTCCAAGCGTGGAAATGATGCTATCTTTGTTGTCATTAACAAGCTTTCTAAAGTGGCTCATTTCCTTCCAATCAAAGAATCCATCACAGCAGCTCAGTTGGCAGAGCTATACACCTCCAGGATTGTCTCCTTGCATGGCATTCCACAATTGATTTCTTCAGATCGTGGAAGCATCTTCACCTCTAAGTTCTGGGACTCCTTCCAGAAGGCCATGGGCACAAACATTCGCTTCAGCACAGCTTTCCATCCTCAAAGTAGTGGCCAAGTCGAGCGAGTCAATCAAATTCTTGAAGATATGCTCAGGGCTTGTGTCATTTCCTTTGGCATGAAATGGGAAGATAGTCTTCCATATGCCGAATTCTCCTACAACAACAGCTTCCAAGCGAGTTCGGGCAAGGCCCCATTCGAGATTCTCTATGGCAGAAAGTGCCATACTCCTCTCAATTGGTCAGAGACTGGTGAACGCCAACTTCTTGGCAATGACTTAATCACTGAAGCTGAAGATATGTGTAAAGTCATCCGTGATAATCTCAAAGCCGCGCAATCGCGCCAGAAGAGTTACTATGATAGTAAGCACCGTCATGTGGCTTTCGAGATCGGAGACCATGTCTACCTCCGCGTCTCTCCAATGAAAGGCACTCGTCGCTTCGGTATCAAAGGGAAGCTTGCCCCTAGATACGTGGGTCCTTTCAAGATCATTGGCAAAAGAGGCGACCTCGCCTATCACCTTGAGCTTCCTTCCAACTTCGCGAACGTGCATGATGTGTTCCACGTGTCACAGCTCCGCAAGTGCTTCAAGACGCCTGAGCGCACTATCAACTTTGAAGATATTGACCTCCAAGAAGATCTATCTTATCATGAGCACCCCGTTGCTATTCTTGAAGAAACTAAGCGCAAGACTCGCAACAAGTCAATCAAATTCCTGAAAGTGAAGTGGTCGCACCATTCCGACCGGGAAGCCACCTGGGAACGCGAGGACCACCTCTGTTGAGGATATAGACCTTAGAGTCACCCGCCAGGAGGGGCCGGGTTACTCGTATGGTCGTTGCCAGAAGCCCGGAGCCAAGTTTGAAGACGATGGGCCAGAGATGGGCTAAGACCCGGATATGGCTTAAAGCCCGTGGTTACAATCATTATTATGGTAGAACTTGTAGTGTAAGGCAAGTATAGTTGAGAGTCCGAGCCGGACACTCTTATGAGCCGGACCAGGACTCTAAGGGCTGCTGGGCGTCAGCCTCCCTATATAAAGGGACGACCCGGCAGCGGTTTAGGGACAAGGAGAATCTCATCGAGAGCCGGGCATAGCAGTTTAGCTCCCTGGTGATCGTAACCCTAATCAATACCACCTCAAACTGGACGTAGGCTTTTACCTTCACCGTAAGGGGCCGAACCAGTATAAACCCTCGTGTTCCTTGTCCCATATTAACCCCTTCAAGCTTCCTAGTTGCGATGGCTCCACGATTAAGTCCTAGCTCGAGGACATCTGCCGTGACAATTCCACGACAGTTGGCGCCCACCTTGGGGCCAGCGCACGGTGGATTTGAGTTCTTGAAGGGCAGCTTCGAAGGGCTCAAGGGATACGCTGTGGGCCGGATGACCAAGAGTCGTCGCGGCAAGCTCTACATCGACGATGCAAACTGGGGCCCCGACGCCGGCTCAATTGAGTACGGGTACCGGGTCCCCTTTGGCGGAATTCATGTTTTCATTGGCAAGATTGGTGAGCCGGGCCCTGAGCCGGGTCTCTGCGCTGATCTCATCGAGACGGCTCAGCTTGCGCGGCCCGCCCAGGCCCGGCCTGCCTTAAGGCATGCTTTTGTGGGGTGCATCCATGGAGGACTCTCCGATCAATCTGGATCTGGTGATGAGACGGCCGCCGGCTCTGACGGCGAGTCGGCCACCGATGAGTCAAACTCGTTGTACCAACTTCAAGATGGCAGGCTCATGGGTTGTTCCGATGGTGACAGTATTCCGGACCTTTTTGAGCCACCAAGTCAGGTTGGAGTTTTTATGGCTGGTGCGCAGCCTGTTCAGAACCCCGCAGCTGGAGCGGGAAACCCGGTGCCTTCTCCGGCTCAGGTGCTAATGGATCTCACGGACAAGATGACGGCCCAGTTAACCGCCACGGTTGACCCGGCGGATCAAGCTCAGCATGATGCGGAGGTGGCACAGTTAAAATTGGATCTGATAAAAGCTAAAGAGGATCTTGCAGCGGAAGGGATCAGGTTGGCTGCGGAGCGGGCGGCTCTCGATGCCCAGACTCAGCTGATTCAGGCGCAGTCCTTCCAACTCACGATGGATCAGAACGCGGCCAATGAGGTCATGAGAAGGAGGCATCAAAAGGCCCAATCTCGACTCCCTCCGGTTTACGATCCACGCAACCTCTTCAACATGCCAGGTGCAGGGTCCAGTAACCCGCCAGGGATCATAGCGCCTGGGTCTGGACCCCTTATTCAGCCACGAGTGATGGGGCCTCCCCAGGTGCCCCCTGCCCCGCCTCGGTACGTGCCAATACCCCCGGGTCATTATAATAACCCGCTGGAGAACATGGTCGCTGTGGCAGCACGGCTGGCGGCTCTACCAGTTGACGGCGACTCTCCGACGGCTATTGAGACCCGCCGGGTCAGGGAACTCCTTCAGACAGCACTGGCGCAGCAAGAGGCGTACTCCTACAGCCGGGACAGGATCCACTCGACCCCTCGTCCAGGCCAGATTACAGCCGGCACATGGTCTCAACAACCGGCTCAAGTAACGTCCGACGCCATGACCCGCCCCCTGGCCATGGCCCGGCTCATAATGGAGCCTTTTATGCAGCAGACCAAGCACGCCAAGAGGCGGAGCAAGTACCTCAGCTGACGGCTTACCAGACCCCCCCGGCTTATCCGACGACTTCCATTGATGTGGGATCCCTACCAGGACCGGGGGTGTCCCTTGTTTAGTGCCAGCTATCCGTAATGAACGTCTGCCTAAGGACTTCAAGGGCCCTAGGAAGGTGCCTAACTACACAGCTGACTTGCAACCCGCAGCTTGGATCGAGAGTTATGAGATGGCTATGGAGCTACTTGAGGTCAGTGAGGCGGCCATGGCCAAGTATTTCACCATGATGTTAGATGGGAGTGCCCGCACCTGGTTGAAAGGGCTACCACCGAATTCCATTGGGTCTTGGGCTGAGCTGAAAGCCCGGTTCATCCAAAACTTCAAAGATACCTGTAGGCAGTCTATGTCAATTGTGGATTTGACTAACTGTAAACAGCAGGAGGGTGAGTCCACGACACATTGGGTTCGCCGGGTTAAGGAGATCATACACTCATCAGACAAGATGGATGCCGGCTCAGCGATTCTAATGCTGGAGCAGAATTGTCGTTTTGTGCCCCTGAAGATGAAACTCGGGCGGCTTAAGCGCGACTGCAGTGATATGGCTACACTAATGGCAGCTCTTGTCAAGTACGCCGATTCTGATGGTACCAAGGATCCCCCTTCAGATGATGAAAGGACAGGGAAGGGAAAGAAGAACGACAATGGCAAGGGTCCTCAGTTTAACCCGGGGAACCAAGGAGGAGGCAAGCGCAAGGCAGATGGCAGCCTAGAGTTTGTGGCCAACGCCAGCGCGCAAGGCAATAACCAGCGACGCAAGGGGAGGCCCCCTCCCCGAGGCGGCGGGTCAGGACCTTCACTAGAGCAGCTGTTGAATGAGCCTTGCCCGAGGCACGGCTCTAGAGAGAAGCCAGCAACTCATCTATGGAAGGATTGTGCAATCATGAAGGCCTTTAAAAACTACAATGGCCCGGGTGGCGGCTTAGGTGCCGGCGGCTCAGGTGCTGGCGGCTTTCATGGCCCGGGGGGCGGCTCAAATTCTGGTCCTCAGAACGGTCAAGGGGGCTTTAATCAACAGTCTAGCCAGGGTCATCAACAGCAGCAGGGGGGTTATCAGACCAATCTGAAGCAGCTTAGCGGTGGATAGTATCATGTATTTACCACTAGTTTGTGCAAGCGAGATCAGAAGCTTCACAAGAGGGCTGTGAATGCTATTGAGCCGGCGGTCCCACGCTACTTGAGGTGGTCTGAGCAGCCTATAGTGTGGAGTAGGGAGGATGACCCTCCCCGGGTGGATAACCCGGGCCACTTGGCCCTAGTGGTGGCTCCTCAAGTGGGAGGATATAAGTTCAGAAAGGTGCTCATGGATGGAGGCAGCAGTATCAACATCCTCTATTATGAGACTTTTCGCCGTATGGGGTTGGTTGATAAGAACCTCAGCCAGTCAAACACTATCTTCCACGGTGTGGTACCTGGTAAGTCGGCTTATCCAGTCGGCAAGATCGAATTGGAAGTGGCTTTTGGTGATGAGAACAACTACAGGGTGGAGAAATTGACCTTTGAGGTGGTCAAGATAAGAAGTCCATACCATGCTATATTTGGACGGCCGGCTTACGCCAAGTTCATGGCACGACCATGTTATGTGTACTTACAGCTCAAGATGCCGGGTCACAACGGGACCATTACGGTTCACGGCAGCCGGAAAGTGGCTCTGGAGTGTGAGGAAGGTGATGCGGCTTATGCAGAATCTGTTTGTGCTACAGAGGAGTTGAAGTTTTACAAGGACAATGTTGACCCAACAGATATGACCTCTCTGAAAAATCCGACGACGGAGAATGAGCCGGCGATGAAATTTAAGTCGGCTGATGAAACTAAGCTTGTTGATTTTGTTCCAGGAGATTCATCTCAGCAGTTTAGCATCAGTGCCAATCTGGATCCAAAATAGGAAAGCGCGCTCATCGAGTTCATCCGTGAGAATAGGGACATCTTCGCATGGAAACCCTCGGACATGCCAGGTGTACCTAGAGAACTCGTTGAGCATACTCTCAATGTTGATCCGAAATTTAAGCCGGTCAGACAGTTCCTTCGGCGGTTTAATGAAGAGAGGCGAAAAGCTATTGGTGAAGAAGTGGCCCGGCTCTTGGCGGCCGGGTTTATCGTTGAAGTTTTTCACCCAGAGTGGTTGGCTAACCCGGTGCTCGTGCTCAAGAAGAACGGCACCTGGCGGATGTGTGTGGACTACACGGACTTGAATAAGGCGTGTCCGGCTGATCCTTTTGCCCTCCCCCGTATTGATCAAATCATTGATGCTACGGCAGGTTGTGCACGTTTAAGTTTTTTGGATGCTTATTCCGGTTATCATCAGATTAAGATGGCAGTTAAGGACCAGGAGAAGACGGCGTTCATCACCCCCTTTGGAGCCTTCTGCTATGTGTCTATGCCCTTTGGACTCAAGTGTGCACAGGCGACTTACCAGCGTTGTGTACAGAACTGTCTTCATAAACAGATTGGGCGCAATGTTCACGCTTACGTGGACGATATTGTGGTTAAGTCCTTCAAAGAGGAAACTCTGATAGATGATTTGAGGGAAACCTTTGATAATCTCCGGGTCTATAAGATGATGCTTAACCCGGCCAAGTGTGTTTTTGGTGTTCCTGCAGGCAAACTCTTGGGCTTCTTGGTTTCTGACAGAGGCATTGAGGCTAACCCGGAGAAGATCAAGGCCATCACCTCCCTGGCTAAGCCGGCGTGTATAAATGACGTTCAGCGTTTGGCGGGTCGCATTGCTGCTTTAAGCCGGTTCATAAGCCGTTTGGGTGAGAAGGCCATGCCCTTATATCAGTTGATGAAGAAAACTGATAATTTCGTCTGGAATGATGCAGCCAATACCGCCTTTGAGGATTTGAAGAAGCAGCTGGCGGAGCCCCCAGTCCTTGCTGCTCCGGTTGATAAAGAGCCCTTACTGTTGTATGTGGTGGCAAACGCACGAGCCGTCAGTGTGGCTATTGTGGTGGAGCGCAAGGAGGAGGGTAAGGAGCATCCGGTTCAGCGGCCGGTTTATTATATCAGCGAAGTGCTCATTGAGTCCAAGCAGCGGTACCCGCATTGGCAGAAGCTTGTGTACGGTGTGTTCATGGCGAGCCGAAAACTTAAGCATTACTTTCAAGGTCATCCCATCACTGTGGTCAGCTCTGCCCCCCTTGGTGATATCATCCAAAACAGAGAGGCCACAGGGAGAATTGCTAAGTGGGCTATAGAACTTGGTCCTCATGGTCTCAAATATGTGCCACGCACTGCGGTTAAATCTCAGGCCTTGGTGGATTTCATCAATGATTGGACAGAGTCACAAGTGCCTGAACAAAAGCCGGATAACACATATTGGACCATTCACTTCGATGGGTCCAGGCAGTTGGAGGGCTCGGGGGCTGGCGTTGTATTGGCGTCCCCTAAAGGTGACAAGTTCCATTATGTGCTACAGTTGATGTTTCCTTGCACTAACAACGCGGCTGAGTACGAGGCCTTGCTCCATGGTCTTCGGATGGCTAAGGAGATGAGCTTGAGCCGGGTAAGGTGCTTTGGTGACTCAGACTTGGTGGCTCAACAAGTATCAAGCAAGTGGGATTCTAAAGATCCTCTCATGGCGGCTTATCGCCGCGAGGTTGATGCAATTGCTGGGCACTTTCAGGGCTACCAGGTAGAGCACATTGATCGCAGGAAGAACGAGGCGGCTGATGCTTTAAGCCGGTTAGGCTCTTAGCGAAAGCCGGTGCCGCCTAACACTTTCCTGGACGTCCTGTATAACCCTTCGGTTAAATTGCCTACAGAGGAAGATTTGGCTGTTCCTGACCCGGAGGCACGATTGGTGGCGGCTCTTCATGTCATACCAGACTGGACAATGCCATATCTGGCTTATATAACCCGGGGAGAGTTGCCTGAGGATGAAACTTTGGCCAGACAAATAACCCGGCGGGCTAAGTCAATGATCGTTATTGATGGCGAATTGCATCATCGCAGTGTCACGGGAGCATTTCAGCGTTGTGTCTCCCCTGAGGAGGGTCAAAAAATCTTGCGTGAGATTCATGAAGGGGATTGTGGCCATCATGCCGGCTCAAAGTCCCTTGTGGCCAAGGCTTTCCGTCATGGTTTTTATTGGCTGACGGCTCATGCTGATGCAGAGGACTTGGTCAACAAATGTGATGGTTGCCAGAGGTTTTCACGACGGGCTCACGTGCCGGCTTAGGAACTGAGGATGATCCCAATCACCTAGCCCTTTGCGGTCTGGGGGCTTGATATGGTTGGGCCTTTTAAAAGGTCCAAGGATAAGAAGACCCACCTCTTGGTGGCAGTTGATAAATTCACAAAGTGGGTGGAAGCTGAGCCAGTTAGCAAGTGCGATGCAGCCACGGCGGTTCAATTTATGAAAAAGGTGATTTTCCGCTTTGGCTTTCCGCACAACATTATAACTGACAATGGCACCAATCTTTCCAAAGGCGCCATGGAAGATTTTTGTCAAAGAGAGCATATCCAACTTGATGTTTCCTCAGTGGCTCATCCTCAATCCAATGGTCAAGCTGAGAGAGCTAATCAGGAGATTCTGAAGGGCATCAAGCCCCGGCTTTTGGTCCCTTTGCAGCGGACGCCGGGTTGTTGGGTGGAGGAGTTGCCCTCCGTCTTATGGAGTATCAACACTACTCCTAACAGGTCTATAGGCTTCACGCCTTTCTTCATGGTTTATGGAGCAGAAGCAGTCCTTCCTAGTGACATCCGTCACGACTCACCTCGCGTGGCAGCTTACGTTGAGACGGATAATGAACAGGCGCGTCAAGATGCTCTTGACTTGTTGGATGAACAGCGTGATGTGGCAGCAGCCCGTCCAGCGATTTACCAACAAGACCTGCGCCGTTATCATAGCCGCCGGGTCAAATCCCGGGTCTTCCAGGAAGGCGACCTCGTGCTCCGGCTTATCCAAGATCAAGCAGATGCACACAAGTTATCCCCACCTTGGGAAGGGCCCTTTGTGGTCAGCAAGAACTTGCACAACGGGTCATATTACCTCATTGACATTCGGGAGCACAAAGATTCACGTAAGTCGGAGAAAGAGACCCGTCGGCCGTGGAACATAGCTCAGCTTCGGCCTTACTACACTTGAGCCACCGGCTCTCGTGGTGTACATATTTCTCTCAGCCATGTATATATTATGATAAGCAATAAAGCAGGACCTTTGTCCTTTTTTCTCCCCCAAATATGCACGTGTTGTTTACATGATGACTTAAAGGAGGATCCGGCTTATGATCGTATTCGAATCTAGCCGTAAGCGGTAAAGTCACTTGGGGGCTTCCTGTTCAAACATGGGTCGAATTCGAACCAAAGAGAACATAGCTGTCGATACCCATTTGATTGGCAAAGTGCCGAGCTCATTGGGAGGTTACCTTTGGTCATATTTGAATCATGGTTTACCCCCTCTGAGAACCGACGTGGATCGTATTCGAATCAGCGTCATTAAACAATTCTAAAAGTCACTTGGGGGCTTCCTGTTCAAACATGGGTCGTATTCGAACCAAAGAGAACATAGCTGTCGGTACCCTCTTGATTGGCATCGCCACACCCACTGGGGGCTATATGATCGTATCCGAATCTTGGCTTAACCCCTTTGGGCCGGGTCTCTGGTCGTATTCGAACATGAAGCCCCTAAAGATTCCTCTGCTTTATCACAAGTTTACTCTGATTATGTCAAGGTGTGTACGGCCGGGTCTCACTTTACCGGCTTAACTTTGGTTTACAGTGTTCGTTGAACGCCATGGGTGTCATTACGACAGGTAAATCGGAGTTAAGATACCAACCTTGTTACCCGGGTTATCTAAACCGGAAGCATGCTTACAGGCCGCTAAGTGTATTATTACGGCTGTGTTAAGGATATAATTAAGGACCAGTCTTTTTTGATTCATATTCCGGGTTATCTATCCAAAACACCTGATTCTCAGGGCGGTAAGCTGCCTTGAGACTTGTGATTTGCCTTTCTATGCAGGTTATTTAAAGGCACCTCTTTGAGGTTGAGAAAAACAAAGGGATGGTTATAACCCGGAGAAATATCAAAGATACAACTTCAAAGGACTTTCGCATTCAATATGTGCACGATGGCACGGCAGAAATGAACTGTTGCACCTATTCTATTACAAAAACTCATCAAGTCTAAGACGGGTGGAACATTGTTTGGTAGACCGCCAGCCGAATCACGATGCCCGCTGAGTTGAAGTCTCCGACTCGTTCCTGTCTTCTCCTCCGGCTGATCCCAACACCTGGAAGGTTGATGACTTCCAGTCGATGCCGCTGAGAGCTTCGAATTGGGCTTCCTCGTCAATTAACCCGGCCGGGTCAATCTCCGGGGCGAAGGTGTGCTGACGAGCCGGAGGGATCAGGTTGAGGGCTTCATAGCGAGGGGTTGGAATCCTCTGATTCTCCGCATCATAACCCGACTGGTACTTGGTCAGATCCGTGTCGTTCCCGATAAGGGTGGCCACCGGGCGTACAACCTTCACGCACGCTGCGAAGTCCTTCTGGTCGAAAGCTGAGCCGTCCTCCTTCAGACTTGGATAGCCAAGGGCGATGTCCGCCGGGTCTAACTCCGGCAGGAAAGCCTTGGCCCAGCTCAGCGCGGCGATCGCTCCGGCTCTCGCAGAGGCTCGTCGCAGCTCTTGGATCCGCTGAGGCAGAACGGCGAGCCGGCGCAGGACTTCTGCCAGGTGAGTCGGCACCTCGTTGGATAGGGCCACCACAGCTAAGGCGCGCTGTGACCCGGTGTAGAGCTGCTCCACCAGGGTGTACACGGCCTTTAGCTTGGTGACCACGCTCTGGTTGAGGTTGGCACTTCTGGGACCTGTTTAACAGAATCAGATAAGCCGGCGACAAGGATGAATCATGAGATGTAAACATTCTAACATGGATGAAAGCCGGTGAGGCGACTTACCGAAGATGGCGGCCACCATTTGGGAAACCTGGCGCTTTAGGCCGGAGAGCTCGGCGGTCTTCTCAGAGACAGCCTTCTCCGCCTGTTCCGCCCGGGTCACCAGTGCGGCCTTCTCTTCAGCCCAGGGTTTTCTCTCAGCATCAAATTCGGTCTTTAACTTCTCTTGCGTGGCAATGCTAGATACAAACTTGGCGTTTGCCTTCCGGGTCTCCATCTCTTGCATCTTCAGCCGGCTCTTGAGATCCGCAAGGTCCGCCTCTAGCTTCTTGCCCACAGCCTGTATAAATTTCCGGGTTATGACATGAGCAGTTACTATATAAGTCCCAAGCACTTTCCAAGCAAAGACACTTGGCACTTGGGGGCTAATGCATATTGAACGTATCTATCTACATACTGCCGGCTCAATTGAGTAAGCCGGAACCTAAGTCTACAACATATTCAAATGATAAGTCGTCGACTTGGGGGCTAGCATGGCAAAGGTAACTATGCAGTAAGTAAGAAGATAGCAGAAGGATACCTCAGATTTTTGCTGGATCTGGTTTACCATGGCGACCTCGGCGTCCCGGCTCTTGTGTACTTGGCTGATGTAGCCAGAGACGTGCTCTCCAATGCTCAGGTTGCTGTAGTTGGAGAGGTCCAGATTCGCCCGGTGGGGCTGCAGCAACTCCCCCTTAGCGGAGCACTTGGCCAACACGGTCGGTCTCCCCGGCTCAACAAACTCCGTCCGGGTGATTACCACGTCCGGGTCGTCTGCTGGTGGAGCTGAGCCGGAGGCCTCCGGGTTAACCGAAGCTTCGGTCGTTGCCTTGGTAGTTGGGGCAGTGGCTTCAGGTGCTGTGTCCATTGGAGTGGTAGCTTCAGGGCCGGAGGCAGCTGGCGGTTCTTGGACTGTCACCGCCGGCTCAGGCAGATCCGGCACTCCGGCCGACTTGGTTTTCTTCACCCTCTTGGTGAGCTTTGCCTGGGCACTGAAAGAACAACAAAGGTTGGTACAAAAGAATATGAATAAAGATCCGAACAACATAAGATGATTGTTGTTACCCGGGCGCGGTCTTGAAAGCCGGCAGATTTGACTGCATGGAGTCACCCGAAGAGGGGGAGGTCTCCTGGTAATTGGAGTCAGAAGAGTTGAGTGGCTGACGGATAACACCCGCGAACGGGTGAAAAGGGTACAAGTGGGAAAAAACCTCGGTTCGGCGCTTCCTTGTTGCGTCGGGTAACCCGGCGGAGAGGTCGGTGTCCTTGTTGGTCCGGGTGTGACGCCGGCTTTCGTGAACCTGTCGATTCAAAAGAAATTGAGGGTCTTGATGAGCTAAAGGATGTGAAAAGCTTACTTTCCGGGTTACCCTTCGGACTTTCAGCTGTGGCAAGGGCTCCGAGTCGGAGGAAAGTGACATTACCTCTTCAACCACCGGGTTACTGGCGCCGGTGTCATCCTGTCAATGAGCAAGTGTTGATAAGGCGGACAACAACAAACAACAAATACAGCAAGAATTTAAAGGCTTAAGGGTTACCTCTGACTCGGAGCTGTCGCTTAATTGCATCAGCTCCGAAGCAGTAGGTCTGCTTCCTTTTTTGCGAGGGGCGGATTTCTTCGCCTTCCTAGCCTTCTTGGCCGCCTCATGGTCATACTTGACCCGCCAGAACTTATCATCAGCCTGAAAAATACAAGGGTGAATTCTTAAAACGGTTCAGATGAAGGTTATAGGCAGAAGAAGATAAAAAAGTTAAAGTCAGCGGCTTACCGCTGGGGCTGGATTGGTCTTGCAGAAGGGGGCTAACCCGGTCCTTCCGCAGTCTGCCAGGCTCTCGTTTAAAAGAGCCTTGGTTTCTTCCTCTGCAACGTCTTCTGGAAGATCGTTGCGGCTGTGTCTCTGTGGGTCATCCTTTCGCCCTGTGTACTCACACATTAAGCCGGGGCGGCGGCTCAATGGGATCACCCGCCATGAGATCCAGACCCGGACCAGGTCGATTCCGTTCAGACCGTTGCCCAGGAGGGCCTTGATTTTGTTGATAGTAGGAAGCAGAGGCTGGCGCTCCGCTGGAGTAAGCTTGTCCGACAATGGGTGAGTCGGCTCTAGACGTGTTGGGCGAAAGCCGGGCAGCGGGCTTTCATCAGCCGGGGACGTATCTTGGCAGTAGAACCAAGTCATGTTCCAGTCCTTGGGGTGGCTCGGCGGCTCTGCGTAAGGGAAAAGACAGTCCCTGCGCCGCTGGATGGAGATGCCACCTAACTCCAGACTTGGCCCATTGGCACACTCATTCTGGCGGTTTAAGTAAAACAGCTCTCTGAAGAGCAGCAGACTTGGCTCTTCTCCAAGGTAAACCTCGCAGAAGACTTGAAAATTGCAGATGTTGGATACGGAGTTGGGTCCTATATCTTGAGGCCGCAAGTCGAAGAAGTTGAGCACGTCTCTACAAAAACTTTGAGCCGGGCGGTGCGAAGCCCCAGCTCATATGATCTGCGAAGATCACTACCTCCCCGTCCCTTGGCTGTGGTCTCTCTTCTGACGGGTCAGGGGCACGGTAGGACATGACTTCTTTCTGAGGCAGATATCCGGACTTAACAAAATTGGCTAGGGTCTCGTCGGTGACGTTGGACCTCATCCAGTTGCAAGTGATGGGGGCCTTGGGAGGCATGGTGAAAGTTGGCAGTCTATGACAAAAAGGAAAAATGTCCGGGTTAATTATAAGCCGGAGATCTACAGTTCAAAACTAAGGTGGCGTTTTATGAAGGGGACTAATGGTATATATTCAAATACAGTGGGTTATTTAAGCCGGAGGATTCTACGAAGCATGGTTTCCTTTAAGCCGGAAGATTCTACGTCGCGTGGTTTCTTTAAACCGGAATTGTAAGCCGCCAAGATTCAATGGTTGCAGTTTTTACTAAGTGTGGTAAAACAGGTTTCACATATTACAGTAACTTTTTTGGATCAAAATGGTCGGGCAAAAGAAAAAATTTCTAGACCTAGAAACAACAGTGAGGGAGTTCTTGGGTTCAAACAGAGTTCTTATGCAGTTCAAGGAAGGCTACTTGCGTGTGAAATGGATCTTAAACAACCACCTCACTGGTTCTATGCAGGACTAACATCAAGCAGGAGCAGTAACTAGGGGAACTACCGAACTTGCGGGCAATGGTGACGAACACGAAGAACGTGGAGAAACCCTACTGCAGATCTACTCTACGGGGTGGTGAGAACTTACCGGAGCTGAAGAGGTGCGGGAATCGCCGCCGTTTATCTGGTCTGAGTCAGGGTGATGCAGCGGCCAAGGTTGACGAAGACCGGAGGCGAGACGACGGCGGCGGAGTGCGAGCTCAGTGAGAAAGGCAGCGGCGCGAGGAGGAAGAAGGGAGCGTGAGAAGAGCCCGTCGGGCCGGCCTATTTATAAGGCAAGGTCATAAGTGGGCGCGAGATTCAAGGAGACCACGACGTGGTTATCTCCCCCCACGACGCCTCGATTTTCGGAATGGCAGTAAAAGCAAAGAACCGTTGCGGATCTGGTGGAGTAAAAAACGGGCTTAATGGAAGATGACGTCACGGCGGATTATCCGGAGGACAGAGGATGACGTCATGCCGGGTTATGGCCTTCACATGAATGGTAAGCCGGAGATTTTTTCTGTCGGCGGAGTTGAAGATTGACATGAGCCGGCTCAAATCAATCTGGGGCCTAATGTTGAGGATATAGACCTTAGAGTCACCCGCCAGGAGGGGCCGGGTTACTCGTATGGTCGTTGCCAGAAGCCCGGAGCCAAGTTTGAAGACGATGGGCCAGAGATGGGCTAAGACCCGGATATGGCTTAAAGCCCATGGTTACAATCATTATTATGGTAGAACTTGTAGTGTAAGGCAAGTATAGTTGAGAGTCCGAGCCGGACACTCTTATGAGCCGGACCAGGACTCTAAGGGCTGCTGGGCGTCAGCCTCCCTATATAAAGGGACGACCCGGCAGCGGTTTAGGGACAAGGAGAATCTCATCGAGAGCCGGGCATAGCAGTTTAGCTCCCTGGTGATCGTAACCCTAATCAATACCACCTCAAACTGGACGTAGGCTTTTACCTTCACCGTAAGGGGCCGAACCAGTATAAACCCTCGTGTTCCTTGTCCCATATTAACCCCTTCAAGCTTCCTAGTTGCGATGGCTCCACGATTAAGTCCTAGCTCGAGGACATCTGCCGTGACAATTCCACGACAACCTCCGTTCCGAATATCCGGAGTTCTTTCAATCCTAGATCTCGGGACGAGATCCTCTCGTAGTGGTGGAGTGTTGTAACACCCCGCATGTAACTTTCCATATTTGTAACAACAACTCTTGCCATTTTCGGCTATGTGTTATGATATTCCCTCCATGGTCGGGTTTTGTCTTTCGTTTTGCTTTTTTTTCATGTCATGCATTTCATATCATGTCATCATGTGCATTGCATTTGCATACGTGTTCGTCTCTTGCATCCGAGCATTTTCCCCGTTGTCCGTTTTGCAATCCGGCGCTCCCATCTCCTCCGGCGCACCCCTCTTGTTTTCTTTCGTGAGCAGGTGTCTAACGTTCTCGGAATGGACCGAGGCTTGTCAAGTGGCCTTAGTATACCACCGGTAGGCCACCGGTCAAGTTTCGTTCCATTTGGAGGTCGTTTGGTACTCCAACGGTTAACCAAGCATCCGCAAAGTCCATTTGTGTGTTGCAGCAAAACCCCCTCTCTAAACAGCCCAAAACCCACCAAACTCTCTTCCATGCTGTAGGTCGTTCGATCACGATCGTGTGGGCGAAAGCCGCACCTCATTTGGACTCTCCTAACTCCCTCTACCTATAAATAGGTGCTCCCCTCCGAAACATTCGCAGATAAACCCTAGACCCGCTCCCTCTCCGCCGCCAGACACGTCCGGGCGGAGCCGGACGCGTCCACCAACGCCCACCGATGAATC
>NC_057814.1:421273484-421291437 GCF_018294505.1 Triticum aestivum | reverse complement strand
GCCCGACACCGTTCGCCGCCGCGCTGCCGTGACCTGCCGCGCCGCCCGTCCTCGCCGTCCTCCTCCCCGTCCTCGCCGTCCTCCTCCTCGTCCCGCACCTCCGACGCCGTCCGCCGCCTCTTCTTCGGCGAGAGGCTCCGGCCGCCGTGCGCCCCAAACCCTAGCGAGCCCTCGATCCCGATCTGGTCAAAGGCGCAGGTTGACTTTCCCAATCCCGAATTTTTCCTAAGTCCCAGTATTTTTACAGCAAGTATCCATGTTCATCATTGCATAACTCACTGCACATAGCTCCGTTTCGCGCATGTAATATATCGAATTGTTCGTCTCGTGATGCTCCTCATTTTGTTTAATTGTACCATGTTCATTAGAGTCCATCTTGATGCCCAAATCTCTGTTACAAGAGTGCTAGTTGCTGTTATCTGCTGGTTCTTAGCAGAACTTGGAGATTTGACATTTTTGTATCATTTAATCTGTGCATCTTATGGGCATGAGCTCTACATGTGTTTTGTTGTATGCCGTGCCATCTTTTCAGTGGTGCATGTCATGTATTTTTGTGATCTCTTTGGTGACTAGCACAAGTATGAAAACTAGGCTCCGTAATGTTTCTGATTTCAGGGACTTAGTGAATTCTCCAAGTCTTTGTCTGCTGTTATTTTGTTGCCATGTAAACTTGATGCTACAGAGAGATCCATGCATATTTTGGAGATGTTCAGTAAGGATTATTTGTAGATATAGTTGTAATTGATCCATTACTGCACTTGTTTGCAATTATGGAGTGCCATAGCATGACTCAATCTTGTTCTACTTTCGCTATAAAATATTTCTGGCAGATTCTTAACATGATATCCAATTTTGCCAAGCTTGTTGTAGTTGATCCATAGATGCTATGCTTTTGTTCTTGCCATGGATAGCTTCATAAACTTGCCATCTTGCTGTAGGTATGCTTGTTTTGTCATGCATTGCTTTGTGGTGAGTGCATCAAGCTCACAAAGATGCCCTCATATTATTGTTTCTGCCATGCACTGTTTTCTGCTAAGTCTGAAACCTGTTAACGAAACTTGCTATGTTTACATGCTTGACATCATATCTTCTGGCCCTTTTTGGCTTATGGTCAGTAAGGGACTTTTGTCATATGCATTTAGTAGAATACCTTGTTTTGCCATGTTAACTTCCTATAGCATGTTGATTTCGTGCTCTGAACATTGCTACCTGATACTGTTTCTGCCATGTCCAGTAATTTCACTGTCTGTGAACCTGTTATCTTTTGCACTTTTGCCATGCTTGTTTGAGCCTGTTATGTTGTGAACTAGCCGTAGCTCAGTGTTCATCTTTTGTCAAGCATCTCCTGTAGATTACTGTCATATGCTTTGTTGCTATGTTGGAGTGTTGTAGCATTGTTGCTTGTTGCATTTTAAGTGCTATCATGCTGTTAATCGCAGATTCGTGTCATTCTTGTTTTGCTTGCCATTTGCAAACCGTACATCCGTTTCCGGTGATCTTTATATCGATTTCGACCGAAATCATCTCATCTTTCCAGTGGCATGCTTGGTTTGCCAAGGTACTGCCTTGTTCATCATTTTCCTTCCGGAGCACGCATATGCATCGCATATCTTATCTCGCATATCATACATGTATTGCATCATGTTGCTTGTGCATTTCTCGTGATTGATTGTGGTTCCATTGCTTGTGTTCTTGTCTTGGGTAGAGCCGGGAGACGAGTTCGTGAACGAGGAACCTATTGAGTACGCTTACGAGGATCAAGCTTTCGACAACTCTGAGAACCTTGCAGGCAAGATGACCACCCCTCGAAATCACTTCTATCTTTGCTTTGCTAGTTGTTCGCTCTATTGCCATGCTGCGCTACCTATCACTTGCTATATCATGCCTCCCATATTGCCAGGTCAGCCTCTAACCATCCTTTCCTAGCAAATCGTTGTTTGGCTAAGTTACCGCTTTTGCTCGGCCCTTCTTATAGCGTTTCTAGTTGCAGGTGAAGTTGAAGTTTGTTCCGTGTCGGAACACGGATATGTTGGGATATCACAATATCTCTTATTTAATCAATGCATCTATATATATTTGGTAAAGGGTGGAAGGCTCGGCCTTATGCCTGGTGTTTTGTTCCACTCTTGCCGCCCTAGTTTCTGTCATACCGGTATTATGTTCCTTGAGTTTGCGTTCCTTACGCGGTCGGGTGATTTATGGGACCCCCTTGACAGTTCGCCTTGAATAAAACGCCTCCAGCAAGGCCCAACCTTGGTTTTACCATTTGCCACCTAAGCCTTTTTCCCCCGGGTTTTCTAGAGCCCGAGGGTCATCTTTATTTTAAACCCCCGGGCCAGTGTTCCTCTGAGTGCTGGTCCAAACTAGAGCCCTTTGCAGCGCCACCTTGGGGAAACTCGAGGATTGGTTTTAGTTGTACGGACTGCTCATCCGGTGTGCCCTGAGAACGAGATATGTGCGGCTCCTATCGGGATTTGTCGGCACATTCGTGTGGCTTTGTTGGTCTTGTTTTACCATTGTCGAAATGTCTGCTAAACCGGGATTCCGAGACTGATCGGGTCTTTCCGGGAGAAGGTTTATCCTTCGTTGACCGTGAGAGCTTATGATGGGCTAAGTTGGGACACCCCTGCAGGGTATTATCTTTTGAAAGCCGTGCCCGCGGTTATGAGGCAGATGGTAATTTGTTAATGTCCAGTTGTAGAGAACTTGTCACTTGACCCAATTTAAAATACATCAACTGTGTGTGTAGCCGTGATAGTCTCTTCTCGGCGGAGTCCGGGAAGTGAACACGGTCTGAGTTATGTATGACGTAAGTAGGAGTTCAGGATCACTTCTTGGTCATTGCTAGATGACGACCGTTCCGTTGCTTCTCTTCTCGCTCTCTTTTGCGTATGTTACCCACCATATATGCTTAGTGCCTACTGCAGCTCCACCTCATTACACCATCCTTTTCCTATAAGCTTAAATAGTCTTGATCTCGCGGGTGTGAGATTGCTGAGTCCTCGTGACTCACAGATTCTACCAAAACAGTTGCAGGTGCCGACGATGCCAGTGCAGATGATGGGGTCGATTTCAAGTGGGAGTTCGACGAGGAACGTGGTCGTTACTATGTGTCTTTTCCTGATGATCAGTAGTGGAGCCCAGTTGGGACGATCGGGGATCTAGCATTTGGGGTTGTCTTATTTTTCATTCGGATCTTGACCGTAGTCGGTCTATGTGTGTATTTTGGGTGATGTATGAATTATATTTATGTATTGTGTGAAGTGGCGATTGTAAGCAAACTCTTTATCCCATTCTTGTTCATTACATGGGATTGTGTGAAGATGACCCTTCTTGCGACAAAACCACTATGCGGTTATGCCTCTAAGTCGTGCCTCGACACGTGGGAGATATAGCCGCATCGTGGGCGTTACAAGTTGGTAATCAGAGCCATCCCCGACTTAGGAGCCCCCTGCTTGATCGAATCGCTGGCGTTGTTGAGTCTAGAACAAAAATGTTTTGAGTCTTAGGATTATATATATCGGAGAGTAGGATTCTTTTTACTCCTCAGTCCCTTCGTCGCTTTGGTGAGGTCTCCTGACGTAGAAGTTTTGACTCTTCTCTCCTCAAATTTCACTAAAATTTTTTTAGGATCACACGGGTATCTTGGAATCGTTCCGATGGTTTTGTGACGAGAACATTGTTCTTGGTGCCTCCTGACATTTAGGCGTTGTGGCAGTGTCCCGGGGAGTTGAGCTCCGAGGTGTTGTCGTCACAATTTTATCGTTACAGTTCTGGAATACCTGAGTTTCGCCGACATCGAAATCTCTTTTATGCAGTTGTTGGTGAGATCACCTCGACGCCACCCAGTACTGGGGCGGGAGTTCGGGAGTATTGCCATAACTCGTATAACGGATGCTTTTCGAAGGTTGAGGTAAACGATTTCCGAAGGTTTCTTGGTTATGTGTTGACGGATGGATATAGCTGGATCTAGGGATTGCTAGTTTGGGTGATATATTTTGTGTCCCCTGTATCCCCAACACCAGATTGCATAACCAGAATGTTTCGGGAGTTTATAAGTGGGAATTCAAGTAGCCTTAGGATATCTTTCCGACAGACGCATGATATGAGATTGGGGTTCGACGTCTAGTGGTCCGCCTATACACGTTTGGTTTTACAGTGGTCTCGTAGTGTCTTAAAGAGTCCTTGGCTATGCCGACTCGGGGACGCTTCGTATGTCATGTGCACAGCCTTGTACATGATGGTGCTGTACGATCGAGCCCGTGTGGGCCCCACCACGAAAACTTCGGACGAAATATCTATCATATGTTTGTTCCGGCTTATTCTGCAAGCCAATACTTTGTTTTGTTTTGAATTGTGGTATTCGAGTTGCTTCGAAGTCATATGTTGATTCCATATCTTTTTCAAGTGGCTTCTCAACTTATGGAAGTGTGATGATTTACTATGGAATTCATTCGTTCATCTTCGTTCAAATGTTTATTGTGAAGACTATATGTTGCAATTTTTATCCGTTGATTCTACTTATCTATTTGTCTATCAAGATGCTAACGGATGTCACCCTCTTCAGGATGGCTCCGCTAACGCGTCAGAATCCGGATCGCAATGAAGGGAGTCAAGCGAACCCTCCGCCACCACCTCCGCCTCCGGAGGCACGGCAAGCTATCATGGTAGCCACCAACGCCAATGCTCAGATGATTCTGCAACTCTTGCAAGAACGCACCCAAGGGCAAGGCAATCAAGGAAATCAAGGTCAAGGCAACAATCAGCCTCACTTTGCTACACTCAACCAGTTTCTCGCAAATCAGCCCAAGTCTTTCAGCTACTGTGCCGAGGCCACGGATGCCGATGATTGGCTCGTGGACATCAACAAGCATTTTGAATGTAGCAATGTCAGGCCTGAGGACTATGTCAAGTTCGCTTCTTTTCAGCTCAAGGACCAAGCTGCTGATTGGTTTCAGCAATACAAAGATTCCAGAGGAGGTCGTGTGATCAGGAAACCATAACCATCTATTGATCAACGAGCTAGTCAACTAGAGGCTTACTAGGGACATGTTGTGGTCTATGTATTCACACATGTATTACGGTTTCCAGTTAATACAATTATAGCATGAACAGTAGACAATTATCATGAACAAGGAAATACAATAATAACAATTTTATTATTGCCTCTAGGGCATATTTCCAACAAGCAGTACATGTGCAGTTCCAAATTTGTTCATACCTACCCTTCAAATTGCCTGTTTGCTATTGTTCCAGTAAAAGTAATTGGTTATAGCTTGCATTGTCCAATAGAATATCACCTTGTAATTGTGCATCGCTCCTGTATTACGCTGTGCTTGGGTAGGTTCTTTATCTGCAACCAGTAGTGTGTCAAATGATGGAAAGTTATTTAGAACTAGCAAGATGCCCATGCGTTGCATGGAACATCAAGATGCATTTGTATGAGTAGTTTATCTTTTGGGAGAAAAGGATGAATGGGGGAAGGCCTTATTTGCAAATCTGGAGAGGGGTGTGGGTATCTTTTTGCAAAATGGCCGTACTTTCCTTCCTATCCGTCAGATATGAATGGGACGGCCTATATTGCAGGATGGCAGGCTCACCATCATCACCAAGTATGTTTTTTAAATATATATATATAATAAATATAAGAGTAGAGATAGAGAGTAGAGAGTAGAGATAGCAGGGACGTCGGGAAAGGATCACGAGCGTGGGGAAAAAAGTTGTCGGGCGCGCGCTAGTTTTGACGCACGGCGTCTGGCGCACTTTATAAAATCCAACGCCCTCCCACGCCCTCCCACCGGTCTGTGCCTCGGCACCGCTCTCTCCCCGCTCTTTCTCGCCTCACCACCGGGAAACTTGGGGCTACCGCGGCGTCCGCACGCGCCCCTCCGGCGACTTCTCCGCCGTGATTCGGTTCAGCGAGATGCGCTTCGGCCTCGGCACTTTCGACACCGCCCACGAGGTAGCCCGCGCGTATGACGCGGCGGCGTGGCACCTCTGGCGGCCTCATAAGGACATGAACTTCCCCAATGTGCCGACGCGGGAGCGGGCGCAGGAGCTCGCGCCTCCCCCACGGCTTATCACCGACGAGGATCGTTGCGACAACCGGAGGTGGGAGCACCATGCCGAGATGGACGAGGAAGCCATAGCGTTGTGGCGCCAATTCTTCCCGTGGGAAATCATCAACGAGTGCGAGTTATACGCGCAAAGGAGGGCGGAGAGGGAGAAGAGGATGGCGGAGCGAGCCGCGTATCGCGAGGACAGGCGTACACAGAAGGCGGCCGCTCAATTCAACATCAAGCTAGGAGCAGCGTCGCCCTGGGACTCCGACAACGATCGATATCTCGAGGCCTGCATTGAGACATCGGAGGAGGACATCGCTGAGGTGGAGTCGGACGATGAGGAGTAGTTGAACTATCTATTTTTTATCTATCTATGCTATATCTATGCCGAGAACTATCTATGTATCTATCCATGCCAGTATCGACTCGGAGTCGAATGTGTATCGAGTCAGAGTAGAAAGGAGAAAAAAATATAGCGCGTCTGCTAGAGCGGCACACGCGCGCAATATTTTACAGCTGTCGCTGGAGCCAGCACTCTGCGGCCCGCAAAAACTGGCTATTCCGGCGCTGTAAACGCGTTTTCAACGCGCAGCGTGTTGCGCGCCTGTTGGAGATGCTCTAACATGGCAGAAGAGTGTTTTATTGTTGCCCACAAGATGCGTGAGTATTACTATATTTTTCTTGCCATGTTGAGATTTTAAAACTACGGATGCGAACATGCAGAGAAGCAATGAAGACCAAACACGGGATATTGGGGACATCTTCAAGGAACGTGGCAAGTTAAAGAGGAGCTGCACCAAACCTGTAAAACGAGCTTTGGTAAGTAACACCCTTTCAATTACTTTCATTTAGCCTCGTGTTCTTCGATGTGTATATGTTGAAGTTTCTATTTCTCTTAGCCTCGTGTTCTTAGATGTGTAATAAGAAGAGTCTTAATCATCCTAATGCTTTTGTTTTTAGCTTGATGTAGGAAGTGGGTGTTCTCACTTTGGAGTCTATTTTTATATTTCTCCTTTTGAATTCACTTCTCTGAGTCCTGTTTATCTGGCTTCTACTTAATGGATCTGGGTAGCTCTGACTATTGATATAAAAAAGAAGTAACTTCATGTCAGGATGCAGTTCTTGCAAGGAGGGAAGTATGCTCAACCTCGAGATCATGTTTCCAAAATGAGGCTGGATTACACACAAGGTGCCCATTCCCTAATGATGCTACACACAAGCCAGGTGGAGTTGTGAACTGTTCGTATCCTCGTGGCTCTAGTAAAGGCTGAAAGAAAGTGTGCACCAGCCCTTGAGAATGTAGCTGAGTTCCTGAAGAAGTGAAAAGAGCAATCATATGCTCTCTTCACCCAAGCCAAAGAAGAGACGGAAGAAGCCAAAAAGAAGCTAGCAGAGGCAGAGCAGGCTAGGCATCTCCTCCTATCTAAAACTATTGTCAATGCAAATTTTCATTCATAATAGCTAGGTTCAAATGTTTATCCAGTCAACATGCCTGTTGTGATGTCCGTGCATGTACTGATGTGGCACAAAATAATTTTTTTGGGTCATGTAATAACAACCATTAATTTCCAAACAATAACAGACGAACCATTGGACATGGTATAGTTCACACGCAAGCCCAACATTCCAAGTTCAACTTCCACATCAAAGTCATGTTCACAGATATCTGCACATTCATAGATAATGTCCACAACAATGATTCACTTCAAAGCCCAAAAAATGGAGGAGAGTTATAAATAAAGAAAAATCTCTAGTTCCTACTACCAGTGCGAGCACAACAAGTCAAGACCATACGTAAGTAATTATATTTTGGACATTTTTGGACTAAACGCGAATAACTTCTGGAAGCAGGTATAATTTCTAATGCCGACCGCGACTGGCACTGGTACAGCGAGGTGCTATACAAACGGTTTTTAACCCCTTTCCGCGACGGTGTTATGAACCGTCGCCTAGTGAGTGACTGCGATAGGGGGGTCCTTCCCACACGACCGAGAAACCGTCGGGGATATGGCCTCCGGGCACACATGCTCGGCAAAATGAGGTCGTGTGCGACCGGCGAGCGATCAGATAGGTTATACGTACAGTAGTGCTAAAAAAATACAATTATACAGGTGAAATCGTTTCCGGTCGTAAGTACATCCCACACAGTCAGTCCCCGCGAAACGTTTCCGTTCGTATATACATCCCACACAGTCGCTCCAAGGAAAACGTTTCCGGTCACAGGTACAACACACACAATTTTCCCCGTTAAATCGTTTGTGATAGCATTGCCATTGCACACGATATTAACAATTTTATCATTTGCGTTATCGAATGCATCACACACGGTGCGTAGAAGAAACTGTGTGGCAAAGGCTGTCCATCACACATAGTTTTTATGTGGTAAACGTTTGTGCAAGGTGGCTTAACGCAAACAGTTTTTAAGAGAATGTCGTGTGTGATTGTTCATTGATCCACACGGTTTATTCCTAGAAATGGTGTGTGTTGCCTGAGGTCATCGCCCATGGTGTTTTCTCAATAACCGTTTGCAATAGAAAAACCCAATTAGCAGGCTTATTGGCCATTAGCAGGCTAATTGCCCTATTATTATTAAGCCATTTATTAATCTAATTGACATTCATATTAAGCACATAACATATTTCATTTCCATATTAAGCAAGCAGGGTTTCATAATTGAAATACATCAGAGTACAACATGATATAGCTTCAGCACTCAGCTACCCCATTACACAACTGCACCAGCACCAGGTTTCACATGCAACATCTAGAACCTTTCGAAATTAGCATCATAGACGGTACATACACAGATGCATCTCATCTGGAAAACTGCTGAAGCGGAAGGAGATTATTGAGCCTTCATTCATGTTGAAAGTCTTTGCAACTCTAGGCCAGTGCCTGTGGATGATTGACCGTCCATCCTTCGTCCTTTTCAGGAACACTTCAATATTGAACCGTGGGTGTTGTATGAAAACCTTCCTCGCCTCCTGACCATAGAGGTGGCTTGAGAAGTAATCATTAGTGAACTGCTTTGGAAAGCTCTGAAAACAAGGATGTGCATAAATATCTTCTCTATATTGTAAATGGGGCAAAAGAATAAAAAAGGCAATGTATAATAGTTAGTACCATCTTGTAGTGAACTGATGTCTTCTTCATTGTGCAAACAAAGATCTTGTTGTTTTTTGTCGCTAATTTCTTTATCCTAACATTCTTTTTGAGTTTCTTGACTTGATTGATATTCATGGACAACTCATATCCCCATATGAAAAAGGGTCGAACAGTGGGTCAAAACCTCTGGCAGCAGGACCTACATGTGCAAGACCAAATTGTTAAAAACCTAAATATTAGAATGGTTCCTGCAATTGCACAATAATGTGCTATTAGACAACGGACCATGCATGTGGTAACCTCGATTGTAAACCTTAGTGCTTCCCATTGTTTCCCTGCAACAGATATAAGGTAGTTGGTCATCAAGTTAAGTAAGGGTTCACATGCTATCAGTAAAATATGTTGATGAAAAATAAGCACATTGCAGATTCATCAGATTAATTCAAGCCACATGGAAAACCCATTTATCCAAACCAAGCATGATTAGGAACTAGGAAATATAGCACTTGTATATGTTTCTCATGTATTAAGTGCAGCCAAATTAGATTTATTCCTCACATGCACAACAATACAAAATTCTACCCACGACAATTGGACATCGCATTGCAGAATTGAACCAAGCAATTAACTAAACACCACAACAAATGAACCAAACATTAACTAAGCACCATATTGCACAATATAACATACCTAATAGAAGATCAGACATTTAACCAAACCAAGCGTGCTTAACAACTTGGAAATATAGTAATTGTATTTGTTTCTCACGTATTTAGTACAGTCAAATTCAATTTATTCCTCACATAGTATACAATAACAGAATGCACCCACAACAATTGAACATTGCATTGCAGAATTGAACCAAACTGTTAACTAAACACCACAACAAATGAACCAAATATTAACTGAGCACCACATTGCACATTATAACATAATCCTAATAGAAGATCAGACGGTTAACCAAACCAAGCATACTTAACAACTTGGAAATATAGCAATTGTATTTGCTTCTCATGTATTTAGTACAACCAAATTCGATTTACTTCTCACATGGTATACAATAACAGAATGCACCCACAACTATTGAACATCGCATTGCAGAATTGAACCAAACTGTTAACTAAACACCACAACAAATGAACCAAACGTTAACTGAGCACCACATTGCACAATGTACAACCAAACCAAGCATGCTTCACAACTTGGAAATAGAGCAATTGTATTCGTTTCTCAGTAAAGATAAATTCGATTTATTTCTCACATGGAAGACAATACAAAATTGCAGCCTGAAGAATTTAACATCACATTTGAAGAATTGAACCAAATAGTTAACTGAAGACGACAACTAATTAACCAAACAGTTACTAAGTGAGCACCACACTGCACGACATATAGAACATATACACTAGAGCAACAGATTGCATGGTAAAATTAGATAGCACAATTCACTAGAATTTGTTAAGGAAAGGCAGGAGCAGCACACGCAACGGGTAAACAGAGCATGCTTAACCGGTGTAGCTAGCAAATGACAAGGTGCTCCTCCAAGATCTGGGGGTCGGCACGAATGGCAGCCATCACGACCTCATCCGCGCGTGCGACCGCGATTTGCTTCTCCGTTGCCAAATGCTCCTTGAGCTCCTAGCTATACTGCGTGCACCATAGCTTAGGGCGGCACTTATTTGGTGGAGGGGTCGGTGATTTGGGCTGAAGGTGTCGCGCCGGCGGTTGGGGCATGTGGGATGTGGAAGGAGGAGGAGGATGGGGGTCGGGTGTGGATTACCTGCCTGGATAGACGAGGCCGAGCAGCGTGAAGGAGGGTCACCGGCGAGGAGGCGGTGCTGCAAGCAAGGAGTGAAGGTTTCAACTTGGAAAGGAAGGCGGAAACAGGGGAAATGTGGATTTTGGTAAGGGGGAGGGGGCGGGGAGGTAGATATTTCCGCGGAAGCCGAAAATTTTGAATCGGTTCAGCGAAAAAACTGGCGTGCAAAGTGTCATCAGACACGGTCTCTTATTCAGAACTATGTACGATGTGTGAACATCACAAACGGTTCGGATAGCTTAACCCGTGTGTGATAAGTTTGAATGTCAAAAATTTTGGTTCGAATTTCCCTGGTTACAGTGGTCATCCACGTCATTGCATAATTTGGGTATACAAAGGAGACTACAGCACACCCACACTTCTTAATCGAGCAAGTTCAACAATTAAACAGAGCTAGCTGACCTAAACATTACTCTAACAAATTAAATAATGATGCTCTTAATTAAACAAAACAAAGAGTACTACTACGGCTGGTGCTCGTCGATCTCCGCCGCCTCCTCTATGTCTAGCTCGCGCCCAATGGTCTGCTCGGAAGGGGCTCCATGGCATCCATCGCACCATACTCGACAAGCCTCTCGCCATCCGCGTCCGCCATCTCTTTGGAAAAGGCCGCCACGAGCTGGGCGTGGGCAGCCGCGATCTGGGCTTGGACGGGCTCCGTCATGGCAAGGTATGCGACGGAGGAACGGACGGCCGCTCGAACACTCTCGGCGATTGCCAACTCTTCGACCGTGGGTTGCCGACCGTTGTCGGAGAAGCTTCGTTCGATTTTTGCGGTGACCGCCAAGAGCTGGGCATGGGCAGCCTCGACATGGTCATGGGCGGCCTCCATCAGGGCTAAGGTCGCTACTACGGAACGGACAGCTGTTGTGCTGCTCTCGCCAGTTGCTATCCCCGAGGCAGATGTTGTTGAGAAGCAACAGCAGCCGTTTGGGCTGCGTTGGCCGCCCGGTCGCAGATTGCGGCCGCGCTCATGCACCTTGTTAGCACGTGCATGGCGGCTGCGGCCGCGCTCTCGGCGGAGTGGGCCGCCGAAGTTTCACCGGCGACGATTGATGAGTGAAATGATATTTGGGGAGCGAGCTAGTGTGCTTGACACGTCGGCTGTGGACTGTAGCCGACACACCTTCTCGCGTAAGCCATAGGCGTACTATACACTGACGGTGCTCCAGGATATTTTGTACTGCATCTCACACGGTTGGTGATAACAAACTGTGTGGGATCTACTTGAATTTTAATCTTCATTTGAATTACATAATGGGGTCACGGCGGCAATGGACGGTGTTTGAATTGCTAGAACTTTTATCTGCAGTGAACATGCAACTATATGTGTGTCATAAAAGAATTGGATTATTCAGGGTTTGTTTGGACATTTTATACATTAAATTGGTTTTCTAGCCATTTCAGGTGCACAATTCAAAATTAAACTACATGCACATGCACCGGTGCACCAACATGGGTTGTAAAATCATATATGTGTCCATGGGTTTATGCTTATGTCTCATGCAAGATATGGGGATGAATTTCGAACACCACGGCACCGTGGCTCTCCGGCAAACGTTGGCATGCTATCATGGAATGGCATCAACATGCTGGGTAAAAAATATTGTCCCATTTGGGGCAGGTTATGGTATAAGCTTCTAAAAAACCATAGCTTCTCAAAAGAAGCCTCATGGTTCCGTTAGGGAAACGTGTCACCTTTGTGGACAAAACGATATTCGTCGCCTCTTCTTCCTTTCAATTTTTTGCCTGGTGTCAACATAGAACAACAGGAGTGTCGTGTTAAATTTTGGAGTTTTTCGGGGATCGTTTGGACATTTTTATATGCTAACTGAGTTTTCTATGTATTTATGTGCATAATTCAAAATTGAACAACATGCACATTCTCCAGTCCATAAAAACATGTTGCAAAATCAAATGTTTGTCCTTGGTTGCAAGCCTCGGTCACATGCAAGAAATGAGAATGAATGTCAAACACCTTGACACTGTCGCTCGGCCGCTAACATTGAAATACATGGTTTTAAAATTCTAGTAAATCGAAAACTCGTCCAAAATTCATGTAACTTGACATGATATCACGGAACGGCATCAACATGTCGTGGTAAGAATATTGTCCCCATTTGGGGCAGGTTTGGGTATGAGGTTCTCGCAAACCAGAGCTTCTCTCACAACAAGCCTGATGGTTTCGGTAGGGAACGTGCCACCTTGGGGGACGAAACGATATCTGTTGCCTCTTCTTACTTTCAAATTTTTTCTCGTGTCAACATAGAACAACAAGAGTGTTGTGTCAATTTTTGTCATTTTTCGGGGTTCACTTGGACATTTTTATACATTAACTGATTTTCTATGCATTCATGTGCATATTAATTGGTTCAAAATTGTAATGTGTGTCCTTGGTTACATGCTCAAGTCCCATGCAAGAAATGATAATGAATGTCAAACACCTTGCCACCGTCGCTCGGCTGCTAACATTGAGATAGATGGTTTCTAAATTCTAGTAAACTGAAAACGCGTCCGAAATTTATGAAACTTGACATGCTAGCATGGAATGGCATCAACATGCAGTGGTAAAAATATTATCCCATTTGGGGCAGGTTGGGGTATATAAGCTTCTCACAAACCAGAGCTTCTCACAACAAGCCTCCTGACTATGGTAGGGAACGTTTCACCTTTCTGGACGAAACGATTCCGTTGTCTCTTCTTGATTCAATTTTTTCCTAGTGTCTACATAGAACAACATGGGTGTTGTGTTAATTTTAGGAATTTTTTGGGGCTCGTTTGGACATTTTTATACATTAACTAAGTTTTTTATGCATTTATGAGCATAATTCAAATTTGAACTACACGCACATGCTCTAATGCATATAAATTGGTTGAAAATTCAAATCTGTGTCCTTGGTTGCATGCTTAGGTCCCATGCAAGAAATGGGAATGAATGTCAAACACCCTGCCACCGTCACTCGTCCGCAAACATTGAGATGCCTGGGTTTTAAATTCTAGTAGATCCAAAACTCGTCTGAAATTCATGAAACTTGGCATGCTATCATGGAGCGGCATCAACATGCCATGGTAAATTTTTTGTCCCATTTGGGGCAGGTTTGGGTATAAGCTTCTCACGAACTAGAGCTTCTCACAACAAGCCTGATGGTTTCGGTAGGGAACATTTCACCTTTCTGGACGAAACGATATACGTTGCCTCTTCTTGATTTGAATTTTTTCTCTAGTGTCAACATAGAACAACAGGAGTGTTGTGTTAAGTTTTGGAATTTTTCGGGGCTCGTTTGGAAATTTTTATACATTAACTGAGTTTTCAATGCATTTATGTGCATAATTCAAATTTGAACTACATGCACATGCTCTAATGCATATAAATTGGTTGAAAATTCAAATCTGTGTCCTTGGTTGCGTGCTTAGGTCCCATGCAAGAAATGGGAATGAATGCCAAACACCCTGCCACTGTCACTCGTCCGGAAACATTGAGATGCCTGGTTTTTAAATTCTAGTAAATCCAAAGCTCATTTGAAATTCATGAAACTTGGCATGCTATCATGGAGCGGCGTCAACATGTCATGGTAAAAATTTTGTCCCATTTGGGGCAGGTTTGGGTATAAGCTCCTCACAAACTAGAGCTTCTCACAACAAGCCTGATGGTTTCGGTAGGGAACGTGCCACCTTTGGGGACGAAACGATATCGGTTGCCTCTTATTGCTTTCAAAAAATTTCTAGTGTCAACAAAGAACAATAGGAGTGTTGTATTAAATTTTGGAATTTTTGGGGTTCGTTTGGACATTTTTATACATTAACTGGGTTTTCTAGGCATTTTATGTGCATAATTCAAATTTGAACTACATGCACATGCTCCAGTGCATATAAATTGGTTGAAAAATCAAATCTATGTCCTTGGGTGCATGCTTAGGTCCCATGCAAGAAATGGGAATGAATGCCAAACACTAGGGCACTGTTGATTGCCAGCAAAATGTTGAGATACTTTGTTTTTAAATTCTAGTAAATTCAAAACTCGTCTGAAATTCATGAAACTTGGCATGCTACCATGGAATAGCACTCGACATGCTGTGGTATTTTTCGTGTCTTTGAGAGAAGGCGCACCCGAATAACAGCCAACAAAGGCATTTTGAAAAAATAGCTTCCACTTTAATATCTCAAACATTTGGATAATTCAAATCGTGTGCGTTCTGTTAACCATTCACGTTCGCCACATGTCTTGGTTTTAATGGCTATAGGAGGTGCCGTGCGGACAGCTGCTTGACTAAACGGGAGGCGTGCGAGCACAGTCCGGTGCGTAGGCTGACCGAGAGGCGTGCAAGCTGTCCTCCAATGCGCAGGCTCACCGGGAAGCGTGCGAGCTATACGCTGCGCAGGCTCACTAGGAAGCGAGCCCTTTGACTTCCATGGCCGCCCGCCTTCCTCTCCATTAAATGCGCCCGAGCCGCTGTTTAATATGGGCGACCTTACTGTTCGCCTCCCATTCCCCTCCCTCCCGCAGATCTCCACCAACGCCATGGCGCAGAAGGATCATCTGCCACTAGTCTTCAAGTTTGGTGAAGTCGACTCCAAGCCAGAGGAGATATAAAATAAGGAGGAATGGTGCCTCATGGACATGGCCCTGAACAAGCTGGATGCGGCGGTTGCTGCCCCCGCTCCCGTCCTAGCTCCTATCCCCGCGCCAGCGACCATCCCGTTAGCATTGACGGGCTAGTAACCAAGCACTATCGCAGAGCTGGAAGCCGCGGGCGTCAGCGAGGTCTCCGCGGACCGGCGCGAGCTCGTGTACATGCCAGCGCTAGCGCCCATGCTCATGGCCATGCGCACCCCTCCACCCACCGTGGCGCCGGTCCCCGTGCGTTTGGATGCACCCGCCACGCCTGTGCCCGTGCACGCGCCCCCTCTCAGCTCTGCCAGTTGCCTTCCTCCCGCGCCCCGCCCGTCGATCGCTACCTCTCAGCTCTGCCAGTTGCCTTCCTCCCGCGCCCCGCCCGTCGATCGCGCGACGACATGATGTTTGATTTACAAGTGAAGAACATTATGTGCTGCGTTCAAGACTTCAACAACGGCGTCCCAGAGGATGACAACGACAACGATGGCGCGACAAGCCGCCTCCGCCTCCACCGGAAATAGTTTTTTGGGGTTTAATACTGTATCTCGATCATATGAACATAAATTCGTAGTGTGACTGAATGAAAGATATGGTTTGAACGAACTTGCATTTTTTCTCTTAATGTACAGACTTATCAAACGATTTTCTTTTGAAGAAAACGTCAATGGTTTTTAAATTTAAACACTCATCGCAAACGTTTTAGTTAGAACACCCGTATGCAAACCGACAGATTCCCTAGGAAGCCAAGGGAAAATGTGCCGAGCAGGATTTGTACAGCTCTTGATCGCAAATGTTTTAGATAGAACACCCGTATGCAAAGTGAGAGCTCTTGTCTACCCCCTTAAGTCAATGGAAAATTCACAGCGCAGGATTTGTGCATCCCTTCAACGCAAACGGTTGTTTTGGATGACCCGTGTGCAACCACGTACAAACAATTTGGTAAGATTTGCATCTATCATATTGGGTATGTTGCCATTTTTCAAACTGGAAAGATTGACTTTTGTTGATCTAGTAACATTGCCATTTGTCAACCTTGTAACACTGTGATTTGTCCGAATATGCAGCTAAAAATCACTAGCACTATCTAATTTTTGCAACTAAAATTCAATAATTAATCATAGATTTCATTCATAGATTAAGCAGTCGTTCTTTATACAAACATTTCAACTTGACAGCTGAACCGACCAAACTTTTCCCCAATTGTTTTCAACCACGTACTGAAATAGCTAGTTCAACTATATATACTAGCTAATTTTAAGTACATTGTATAGTTCCACCACATCTATAGTCAGATGAACTGAACAAAATAGCCCCTAAATAGTAGCACTACTACTACTACTACTACTACTACTACTAAAGAGGGGCTTTGTACTACTTCCGGCAGCCTCTCCTCTGCCGAGCGATCTCAGTAAGAGGCAGAGGAGGAGGAGCCTACCGACGAGCTGGACAACTTCAATACGGTGCCTGCCGCTGCAGCACCTTCAGCGACGCTCACCCCGAACACCCTCTACCGCTCCAGACGATCCCTCTTGAAGCGGTGGTTGTCCTCGTAGATCTCCTGATTCCTCGCCTCTGAGGGGGCGTGTGCCGCGGCCACGGCGGCGGTAAGGCTCTTTACATGCTCGATGAGGTGCTCCTCCTCCTCCTCCCGTAGGAACTCGGTGTAGCGCGCAAGGTCGCTGACGCACGTGCGGGCCTCCACCTCCGCCTCCCGCCTTAAGGCGGCGCTGGCGGAGCGGGTGATGACCCCGGTGGTCGACGGTGGGCTGGCGGCCACGGCGGCCGACGATGGGGTGGCGGCCACGACCACGACCACCACCTCTTGCCTTCGGGCCGCGGTGGCAGAGCAGGTGATGGCCACGGTGGCCGGCACTGGGGTAGCGGCCACGACGGCCACCTCCCGCCTTCGAGCCGTGGTGGTGGAGTGGGCGATGGCCCTGGCTTTCGACGGTGGTGTGGCGGCAACGGCGGTCGGCAACAGCTGCCGACGGGCAGCGGCGGCGGAGCATGTGGTGGGTGTTCCGCGCACACCCAACAGGTACCCCATGCGCACTACACTACGCCGGGGACTGCGCCGCCGCCGCGCTGTAGCCTCCTAGCTGGAGCTGTCCTCTGATGACGGTGGAGTGGCTGAGCGACGACGATGGACCGGTGCATTGGCGATGGTGGGAGAAGCAGACGAGATAAGCTACAGGGAGGGAGGGGAAATGCGATGCAGGACTCGTCGGCCATGTGGGTTGATATAGCAGGCCGGTAAGCATTGGGATTTTGGGGGATTTCACCGAGTCGAGCGGGAAGCTTGCGCGGGAACCTGCGAGGTTGCACGGGAACGGGCTCACCGACGATTCATTG
>NC_057814.1:421257955-421273285 GCF_018294505.1 Triticum aestivum | reverse complement strand
CAAGACGTGCGAGAGGAGGACGAAAGGCCACGTACACATACGGTTAATAAAAAAACGTTTGCAATTTAATTACCTACTATACCCCCGTCCTGGTTTATAAGTAGGATTTAACTAATAAAATACAAATGCATGTCGCCAAATATTATATAGTTGGATTCGTATTTGAACATAGTTTCCAATTATATAATTTTTATAACATGCATTAACATTTGTTGCTTAAATTTAGGACCAAGACGGAGGTAGTAGCACACGGCCACTCTCTATGCAGCGACGCAACTCTCGGCCGGCTTGTAGGCCACCATTTCCTGCGTGTTCAAGTGCTCTATGCGTGTGGTTGCTTGCGGTTGAGGCGGCCGCGGCGCGCTCTGCTCGCGTCCCGCCGCACGCGCTCTGCTCTCGCATCCCTCCGGGTGCTCTGCCCTCATCCCTCCACGCGCGCTGCCAGTGTTTGGGGCCGGCGCATGATCACGCACGTTCGTGTGCATGCGGTTGCGCCGGGCACGGCGCGACGATGCAGCTACCCGTTGCAAAAACTGCCATGCGGACGAGCCGAGAATCCAGGCCGCCCGGCCCCCATTTATTCCTGCGGCCATTTACCTTTCATCTCTCGCGTCACACGACACAGTAAGCACACCCACAACGACACATAGAGTGAGGAAATCCAGCGGTTCCAATGGCGCTCCCCGTGCCTCCAATGGCGCTCCCAGAGGCCGACGACAACAACGGTGGGCAGTTAACCACGCATCACGTAGTGGACACCCACGTGAGGGGGAAGGCCCTCTGGGTGGTGTACACGAATGATCCAGTCTCGGTGGAGAGCTCCATCCAAACTATGGAGCAGTTCCTTGCCGAGGACAAGTACCAAGTGCTCGGCTTCGACCTCGTGTACACCATCGGTCGTGCCGGGCACGATCAGAAGGTTGTCGTTGCCCAGTTGTGCGTGCGACATGACGTCCTCGCCTACCACTACCACCTGGCCACAAGGCCTTGCGAGCGTTTCTCCAGGTTTATCAAGAGCTCCGACTACAATTTCGCTATGGTGGACACCACCAACGATCTAAAAGCGCTCAAGGTTTCGGGCTTGAAATGCCCGAATCTTGTCAACATCCAAGGCCACTACAAGGTCTGGGGCAGGGACAACAACAAACTGAACTCCCTAGTTAACCTCGCCTTGGCATCATCGACCCCTACTACATGAAGATGAAGGATGAGAGCAAGAAGGACAAGAACGCCATGCATAGTGTCTGGCATGAGAGACTGGATGAACAACACATCAAGTATGCGGCCAAGTACGCGTACACAAGCTACGAGATGTACAGGCGAATCGTTGACATGAGGAAGTGTCTTCTTCCTGCCCCAGACGAGGGATCGAGCCACAGAGCAATGGCGGGAGCGTCACAAGAAGTACATGACTAGACGATCGTTTCTCCTACGTTAGAATGAATGCAATTGTTTTATTGAGGTGTGTGTGAATGATCTGTATAGTCACTTATGTAATTGGATGTTTATTTCTATTATTTATATACATGTATTCTTCTGTAGACAGAGCAAATCACATGGCTTATTAGCAGTAATCGTCTCTGTTATTATTGGTCTTCGCACACATTTCTGATTACGGACCTGTTTGCCGCGTATCACACACATCTTGTTCAGTTGAACCGTTTCCATTGTGTTGCCTAATCACACATAGTTCATCCTAGTGAACTGTATGCCGTATATCACACACACCCTCATCTGGCTGCCCGTTTCTGCTGTTCTGCATCATCGCAAACAATTCTTCTAGATTAATCGTTTGCCACTCATCGCACACGCAAATCTAATATGGACTGTGTTTGATGTCACCGCCATCGCAAAACTTTTGCATCTTTTTTGACGGTTTTATTACATCACCGTTTGTGATTGATGCATCGCACACAGTTTCGTTGAAGGGTCTCTGATTCGACTGCCGTGCTTGGACCATCCTGCAGTAGTGTGGGGTCCATCATGTTTTGAGCCAAACCGGGCAACATACCAGGTGTCTATGCCGCCGACGCGGTGGTCGTAACATTCGTGGTTCGGAGCGGCGGCGGCTCCCATGGTCTATTATTCCTCGATGTCGGTGGTGGCCGTAGACATGTTGGCCACCTCCGCCAGCATGCCGCGTTTCCATAAACATTTGCGTCGGATGGCGCGGCCAACCATGGTGCACTGGACGCCGTGGTCCCCCGTGTGCTGGCGTGCAGCAACTGGCCACTCCTCTACGAGCAGGCTTGCAGCGTTGAGTTGTTACACCAGGGGCCAGCTTGGAGCGGCGACTTGCTCCTCCGCTTGCCCGCCTGCAGCCTCGCCCATGGTACTGATGGCCTGGGTCAGGGAGGGAGGTGGGGCAGCGAGTTGCCTGGCTCGTTGGGGCACCTAGCCATCTTTTATGCCGGAGAACTCGTCTTCCTGCTCACCGGATGCTATGGAGGTTGTGGAGAAAATAGTGCAAGGAGGATATGGGGAGCGGCGGTGTGGTGCAGTTCTTGCCAGACGTCTGGCCTCTTTTAAATAGCGGGCGGATGAGAGGAGCCAAGCGGACGGCTCGCCGAAGGACGTGTTGTCGGCAGCCCGGCACATGCGCGGATTCAATGGAGCTAGACGGGCCAGTCTGAAGCCGGTTGAATGCGGCGAGGAGGCGTGTTCAGCCTGGCATGCGGCGAGTGGGGCCCTCTTGGCCGGCACGCTGGTTCAATGCCTGCGCCAGTGAGAGGTCGCGTCCGTGTGAGAGCAATCACTCCATCCGGTCCTTTTTGTTTGGGTACTAGCAAGATGACCGTGTGTTGCATGGAACAACAAGATGAATTTGTATTAGTAGTTATCTTGTGGGAGAAAAGGATGAACGAGGGAAGGCATTATCTGCAAATGTGGAGAGGAGTGCAGGTAAATTGTCGTAGTTTCCATCCTACCCGTCAGATATAGATCGGACGGCCTATATTGCAGGATGGCAGGCACACCATCATCACCAACTCTTCTTTTTATAAGAGTATAAGTATAAGAGATAAGAGATAAGAAAATCTCATTTTGCATTAACATTTTACAAGTAAAATTCGCGGACAAACTTTGACCCAAAATATGATGGGGACTAGTAAACTAGGGCGGAGGTAGTAGTAGTGATGAATTCCGTTTTTGCTCCATTCCAATCGTTCTAAAAAATAGTATAACGCGCCATTGAAAATCAGAACTCTTACCCCGCTAAAAAATGATATTTAAAACATGGCAACTCAATCAATGGCGACTTGCGAGCCACCGCCTCCAGGTCGTTCACCTGTCGTCCCCGACCATCAACTCCTACGGAACAAATTATCACGCGAGCTGACTATTCCTACAAAGGTGCGCTCCACCACGTACTCGGTACCCGCGCGTGGAGCAATCGTGCACCTACGGGTTTATTTGTTTACCGTGCCTAACGTAACTCTCATGTGTGCGAGACAGCGAGAGACAGATTGTGTGCGTGTGCCTCTTCTCTTCGTACTACTAGCAAGAGGCCCATGCGTTGCACGGAACATAAGATGCATTTATAGGAGTTGTTTATCTTGTGGGAGACGAAGATGAATGAGGGAATGCCTTATCTGCAAATGTGGAGAGGGGTGCGGGTATCTTTTTGCAAAATTGCCATAGTTTGCTTTCTATCCGTCAAATATAGATCGTACGGTCTATATTGTAGGGTGGTGATGCAGCTTGAAGCTACGTCGGTATTTCCCCAAAGAGGAAGGGATGATGCAGCTTGAAGCTACGTCGGTATTTCCCCAAAGAGGAAGGGATGATGCAGCACAACGACGGTAGGTATTTCCCTCAGTGATGAGACCAATGTTATCGAAAGTAGGAGAACCAAGCAACACAACGTAAACAACACCTGCACACAAATAACAACTACTCGCAACCCGACGTGTAAAAGGGGTTGTCAAGCCCTTTTCGGGTAGCGGCGCCAGAAATTGGCAAACAGACGTGAATAAATTGTAGTAGATTGATAGATCGAAGGCGAAATAAAATAAATAAGGATAAATTGCAGCAAGGTATTTTTGTATTTTTGGTTTAATAGATTTGAAAAATAAAAGCAAAGGAAAAATAGATCGCAAAGACAAATAATATGAGAAAGAGACCCGGGGGCCGTAGGTTTCGCTAGTGGCTTCTCTCGAGAAAAATAGCAAACGGTGGGAAAACAAATTACCGTTGGGCAATTGATAGAACTTTAAATAATCATGACGATATCCAGGCAATGAACATTATATAGGCATCACGTCCAAGATTAGTAGACCGACTCTTGCCTGCATCTACTACTATTACTCCATACATCGACCGCTATCCAGCATGCATCTAGTGTATTAAGTTCATGGAGAAATGGAGTAATGCAATAAGAACGATCACGTGATGTAGACAAGATCTATTTATGTAGAAATAGACCCCCATCATTTTATCCTTAGTAGCAACGATACATACGTGTCGGTTCCCCTTCTGTCATTGGGATCAAGCAACGTAAGATCGAACCCACTACAAAGCACCTCTTCCCATTGCAAGATAAATAGATCAAGTTGGCCAAACAAAACCCAAATATCGGAGAAGAAATACGAGGCTATAAGCAATCAGGCATATAAGAGATCAAAGAAACTCAAATAACTTTCATGGATATAAAAAGATAGATCTGATCATAAACACAAAGTTCATCGGATCCCAACAAACACACTGCAAAAAGAGTTACATCATATGGATCTCCAAGAGACCATTGTATTGATAATCAAAAGAGAGAGAGAGGAAGCCATCTAGCTACTAACTATGGACCCGAAGGTCTACAAAGAACTACTCACGCATCATCGGAGAGGCACCAATTGAAGTGGTGAACCCCTCCGTGATAGTGTCTAGATTGGATCTGGTGGTTTTGGACTCTGCGGCGACTGTAATTGATTTTCGTTGACTCCCCTAGGGTTTCTGGAATATTGGGGTATTTATAGAGTAAAGAGGCGGTCCAAGGGGCACCCGAGGTGGGCACAACCCACCAGGGCGCGCCTGGGCCTCCAGGCGTGCCCTGGTGGGTTCTGCTCCCCTCAGAGCAGCCCTCGGGTGCTTCTTCGGCCCATTGGTTGTCTTCTGGTCCAAAAAAAATCTCCAAAAAGTTTCGCTGCGTTTGGACTCCGTTTGGTATTGATTTCCTGCGATGTAAAAAACATGCAGAAAACAACAACTGGCACTTGACACTATGTCAATAGGTTAGTACCAAAAAATAATATAAAATGACTATAAAATATTATAAAACATACAAGGTTGGTAATATAACAGCATGGAACAATAAAAAATTATAGATACATTGGAGACGTATCAGATGGTAGGTACACCATCATCACCAACTCGGTTTTTATAAGAGTATGAAGAGTAGAAGTAGAGAAAAATATATTTTGATATACATATATCACTAAAAATATCTTATGTTTCACTCAAAATATATTCCTTCGGCTTTGATGAGATATGGGAGGAATGTGGTAGGTTTCAAGATTCGAGAAGTGGGAGATTGTTGCAAAAAGCCCATGTGTGTGTGAGATAAAGAGGGAGAGAGGAGGAGGAAAGAGTGTGTGTGTGCGAAGACACGAAGTGCGAGAGGTATTACCATAAAATGATGAGATAGTGTGCGTGAGAGGGCGTGTCTCAAGAATGGACGAAATAGCTACATAGATACAAGGAGCGAAAATGTGCGGTAGATGGATAAACCTATCTAGAGGTCGGTCTATCAATGTTTGTGAGAGAGATACGAGCCGGGGGTGCGAAAGCGAGAGTTTTGTGTGTGTGAGAGAGAGAGAGACGATAGTCCGTACGGGGATCCAAAGCGGGAGTTGTGTGTGTGAGAGAGAGAGGGGGAGGAGAGAGAGTTTGTCTCTGGTTGGTAAAAAAATGAATAATGTTAGTTTTGGTACAGAGATGAAGACGGAAAGGAGACCCCCAAGAAATGTTGTGTGTGCGGGCGAGATAATTTTAGTGGTAGGAGTCGTATATAGAAAGATATAGGGTGCACGAGAGAACCCGGGAGAGAAAGGCAAAGTGAAAGACGAGTGAGAGTGCGTGTGTGGCGGTGAAAAAGAAAGCTTAGGTAGCTATAGTGATACCAGAGAACAATAGAGACGTGAGAGATAATGAAAACCATGTAATCTATGAAGATAGAGAGAGTGTGACACTTCTCGAGGGAGACGGCGAGAGACCATGTTTGCAAAAAGGGAGAAGCATGTAGTGAGCGGGCGGGCGAGATGGAGAAAGCAGAGTGATAGCTACATGAAGGAGCACACGAGAGAGACCTAGAGAGAGACGGGCATGAAACAAGATCCAAATATTTAGTTGTGCGTATAGAAGATGTCAACATAAAAGGGATTCAAAAATTTGAATTCTAGATGATGGTACATGTAATTCATACTCAAACCAAAATTGATCTATCAAACATGCATACTAATTTGAATTTGCGTGCGCGTATGTGATTTAATATATTGATATTACCGATCCATACATTTAAGGTGATCATAATTTGGTTTCAAAATTTTGAATTCAAAGTTGAACATAACTTGGTTTAAAAAAATTGAATTCAACCCTATGATTTTGAGATCATTGCATTTGTAAGTCATATTTTATATATAAAGGAGCAGAATTCTTTGTTGTGCTTTTGAAAGTATATATAAAAAATGATATATATAGATTTGTATTCGAATACAAAATGGATCCTGCCCGAAAAAATACAAAATGGATTCAAATTGAGTTGGCATAGTAAACATGCACTCTTTTTCTGCAAAAATTTGAGCGAAGCGGGGAAACTCGCAATAACCGCCCGAAACCAAAATCCGTGAGATGGAAATTACTGCTTATCCTTGACATGCGAAGCCTATCGGATCGATTTCTATTGGTTTCGATAGGGGTAGGTTTGTAATTTCACTCAAACGTGACATAACCGCCTCCGCCTCTCACCTCCCCGGATTCATACAGGGTAGGCGCCAAAACACAGTTTCTCCTCTACCAAAATCGCTTCTCACCTCCCTCCTCGATTCATACACGGTGGGCACAAAAACAAACTCTCCTCGGCCGAAATCTCCGTCGGCAAATATTCGGTGTATGTGAGATTACCGTCCTATCCCCAACCGACTAATATTGCTGTGATGTAGGAAATTTAAATGGGGGCTAAGTTTGCAAATTTCCTCGCATCTGAGACAAGCGCACCCTGAAGACATGGTTCCCCCTACCTCTCTCCCTCCATTTCCCCATTCGTACTTCGTTGGTGCCAAAACACCCTCTCCACCGAAGTCTCCTCCGTCCGCCACCCCATCCACCGCCATCCTCCTCCACCATGCCGGAGCTGACACCCCGACGTCGTCGTCCATTACAAGAGATCGACCTCTCTCATCCACGGCTTCGGACCAGGATCCTTGCATCGCATCCTCCGACTTCATCCGTGTCGTCGTCTGATACGTCTCCGTCGTATCTATAATTTTTGATTGTTTCATGCCAATATTATACAACTTTCACATATTTTGGCAACTTTTTATATGGTTTATTGGACTAACCTATTGCTCCAGTGCCCAGTGCCAGTTCCTGTTGTTTGCATGTTTTTTGTATCGCAGAAAATCCATATCAAACGAAGTCCAAATGCAATAAAATTTCACGGAGAATTATTTTGGAATATATGTGATTTTTGGGAGTTGGAATCACCGCAAACGGAGGCCCACACAGGGCACAAGACACCAGCGCACCACCCTCAAGCCACGCGCGTGATGGTGGGTTGTGCTCACCTCATACGTTGGTTGGAGCTCTACTTCGGGCGCAAGGAAGCTTATATCTGGAAAAAAATCGTGTTAAAATATCAGCGCAATCGGAGTTACGGATCTCCGGGAATATAATAAGCGGTTTTCGGCCAGATCTGGAGAACGCGAAACAGAAGAGAACAGAGAGGGAGATCCAATCTCGGAGGGGCTCCTGCCCCTCTGCCACCATGGAGGCCATGGACCAGAGGGGGAACCCTCCTCCCATCTAGGGGGGAGTTTCAAGGAAGAAGAAGAAGGAGGGGGGCTCTCTCACCCTCTCTCCCGGTGCCGCCGTGGCTAGGATCGTAACAGCGATCTACATCAACAATCTTGCTACTGTCATCACCAACTTTCTCCCCCTCTATAAAGAGGTGTAACACCCCTTCTCTCCGCTGTAATCTCTACTTAAACATGGTGCTCAACTCCATATATAATTTCCCAATGATCTATGGTTATCCTATGATGTTTGAGTAGATCTGTTTTGTCCTATGGGTTAATCGTGATCTTGGTTGGTATGATTGTATATTTTATTTATGGTGCTGTCCTACGGTGCCCTTCGTTCTCCCGCAAACGTGAGGGCCCCCCGATGTAGGGTGTTGCAGTATGTTTATGGTTTTCTTATGGTGGGTTGCGAGAGTGACAAAAGCTTAAACCCGAGTAAGTGGGGTATGACATATGGGAGTAAAGAGGACTTGATACTTAATGCTATGGTTGGGTTTCACGACCTTAATGATCTTTAGTAGTTGCAGATGCTTGCTAGAGTTCCAATCATAAGTGCATATGATCCAAGTAGAGAAAGTATGTTAGCTCATGCCTCTCCCTCATATAAAATTGCAAGAATGATTAACGGTACTTGTTATCGATTGCCTAGGGACAAATAACTTTCTTGTTGACACAAACCCTTTTACTAAACACCTAACTTTTATTATCTTGCAAAGTACTTCTAGTTTTATTCTTGCAAAGTAGTTCTAGCATCACTCCTACAAAATAGTTTCAACTTGTTCTAGGTAAAGCAAACGTTAAAGTGTGCGTAGAGTTGTATCGGTGGTCGATAGAACTTGAGGGAATATTGGTTCTGCCTTTAGCTCCTCGTTGGGTTCGACACTCTTATCTATCAAAGAAGGCTACGAACGATCCCCTATACTTGTGGGTTATCAAGACCTTTTTTTGGCACCGTTGCCAGGGAGTTATAGCGTGGGGCGAATATTCTCATGTGTGCTTGTTTGCTTTATAACTAAGTAGTTTTTATTTCCTATTCTAAGTTGTTCTCTATCTTTAGTTATGGATATGGAACACGAAACACCAAAAAATTAGTGGTACTTGCTATTCATGGAGATGTGAACCTCCTAAAACCATCGATGCTCGTTATGTGAAAGATATTATGCACTACTTTGATAATCCTGAGAAAACCCCATTCAACATGATATTGGGAGTAATGTTGGATCAACGTGAATACTTTAGGGATTATCGGTTGACACAAAAGGGAAACTTTTATGGGATCAAATTTATATGTTGCATTGGTATGCTCGGGATTTATGCTTGAGATATGATTTTACTTGTTGCTCTAGGATGAATGCTCCACACCTTCCCTTTTCGTGCAAATTTAATGATAAAGAAACCTTAGCTTCTTATGCTAATGGTATATATGATTATTATGATGTGGAATGAATAGAAGAATTTGTTGCTTTTAAGGGTGCTTATGAAATTGAATCTTTGTTTTTAAAGTATGAAGCTTTTGATGATGATGTTTATAGACCTAAATTTTTTTGCCATCCTTAAATATTGCTATGATAATTATAAATACAATTCCGATATTGATGAATTTATTGAGAAAACCTCCGCTGTCCAAGAAGATACTAATATTTTGCAGGAGTCTATGGAAGAAGGAATTGACGAAACCTTGAGCTCATTGGATGAAAAAGATGATGAGGAGAGCGAAGAACAAAAGGTGGAAGAGCAGATTAGCTACCCGTGCCCACCTTCTGATGAGAGTAACCCTCCAACTCATATATTGTTTAATTTCCCTTCGTGCTTACCGAAGGATGAATTCTATGATAATTGCTATGATCCCGTTGATTCTTTTGAAATATCCCTTTTTGATGAACTTGCTGATTGCTATGCTTATGGCCATGATGCCAATTTAAATTATGCTTATGGAGATGAACTTGCTATAGTTCCTTATATTAAGAATGACATTGTTGATATTGCACCCACACATGATAGTCCTATTATCTTTTTGAATTCTCCCAACTACACTATATCGGAGAAGTTTGCTCTTGTTAAGGATTATATTGATGGATTGCCTTTTACCGTTGCACATGATGATTTTGATGAATATAATATGCATGTGCTTGCTGCTCCTACTTGCAGTTATTATGAGAGAGGAACTACATCTCTGCCTCTTTATGTTTCCAACACGATAAAATTGCAAGAAATTGCTTATGCTATGTATTGGCCTTTACTTAATGTTCATGAATTGTTCTCGTATGACATGCTGATGCATAGGAAGAGAGTTAGACTTCGTAATTGCTTGATATATGTTGCTTTGTGCTCACTACTAAATGCTAAATCATTGTTGATTCAAATTGGCTTTGATATACCTTGGGATCCGGGTGGATCCATCACTTGAGCACTTTATGCCTAGCTTAATGGCTTTAAAGAAAGCGCTGCCAGGGAGACAACCCGGAAGTTTTAGAGAGTCATTTATTTCTGTTGAGTGCTTTTACATAGTTTAAAAACAAACAAATATAGAGGGGAACACAAAACTTCACAAAAAGAAAAGCGAAAGTGAGAGAGACGAGCATTGTGAAAGTGGGGGACGTCCTTGAACTTTGTTCATGCTCATGGAAACTTTGTGAATCTTAATTGCAGATTTTTTAAATAAATAATTATCCCCTTGTACAATTCCATTGTATTATAAAAATAATGTGCCAAGATTTGCCTTTAGGATGTTTAAATTGCTTGTTGGTTTGTGCGGTGCAAAACAGAAACTTTGGCTGTAGTGCGAGATTTTACATTTCTTATTGAAACGTCAAACGGTTCTGAAACTTTTTGCACTGTCTTTATATACAAATTGTTTATTTTTCCTAATTGTTTCATAATTTTTAGAGTTACAGAAGTATGGTGGATGTTCGAATCTTTACAGACTGTCCTGTTTTCACAGATTGCTGTTATAGCTTCATTATTTGTGTATGTTTGAATTCTTTTTGAAGCCTCCTTGACTTGGGGCCATAGAATTGTGACAGCATACAGTGGGTAATGTTTGTTTATAATTATACAATAATGTTACAGCAGTACATGATGGGATTTCATTGCCATATTCACTAACCCTGCCACTAAAAGTTCGGTTAAGTTTTGTGTGGATGAAGTGTTCGAAGATCGAGGAGGTCTCGATGTGAGGAGAAGGAGGAGAGGCAGGAGCTCAAGCTTGGGGATTCCCAAGGCATCCCATTTAAATATTCAAGTAGACTCAAGCGTCTAAGCTTGGGGATGCCCCGGAAGGCATCCCATCTTTCATCAACAAGTATTGGTAGGTTTTCGGATTCGTTTCGTTCATGTGATATTTGCAAATCTTGGAGTGTCTTTTGCATTTAGTTTTCAATTTTATTTTACGCACCATGATGGTATGAGATAGTCCATGGTTTATTTATAGAATTCTAATTGCACTTCACTTATATCTTTTGAGTATGGCTTTATAGAATGCTTCATGTGCTTCACTTATATCATTTGAAGTTTGGATTGCCTGTTTCTCTTCACATAGAAAACCATTGTTTGTAGAATGCTCTTTTGCTTCACTTATATTTGTTAGAGCATGGTCTTTTTTGGAAAGAATTAAACTCTCATGCTTCTCTTAAATCTATTTAGAGAGTCAACAGAAATTGGTCAATTGCATGGTTAGTCATGAAATCCTACATAAAACTTATGGATCACTGAATATGATATGTTTGATTCCTTGCAATAGTTTTGCGATATAGAGATGGAATATGTGGGAGGTACTAGTAAACGGTTGTGGTTAGTAAGAATATTGGTGTTAAGGTCTGTGATTCCCGAAGCATGCACGTATAGTCTCTCGTTATGCTATGAAGTTGGAGCATGATTTATTATTGTTTGTCTTCCTTATGAGTGACGTTCGGGGACGAGCGATGGTCTTTTCCTACCAATCTATCCCTCGAGGGCATGTGTAGTAGTACTTTGCTTCGAGGTCTAATAAAATATTGCAATAAGTATATGAGTTCTTTATGACTAATGTGAGTCCATGGATTATACGCGCTCTTACCTTTCCGCAATTTGCTAGCCTCAACGGTACCGTGCATTGCCCTTTCTCACATAGAGACGTGGTACAAACTTTGCAGGTGCATCCAAACCCCGTGATATGATACGCTCTATCACACATGAGCCTTATTATATCTTCCTCAAAACAGCCACCATACCTACCTATTATGGCTTTTCCATGGCCATTCTGAGATATATTGCCATGCAACTTCCACCGCTTCCGTTTGATGACTTGAGCATTCATTGTCATATTGCTTTGCATGATCATATAGCTGATATAGTAGTTGTGGCTCAGCCACCGTTCATCATTTTTCATACATGTTACGCTAGATCATTGCACATCCTGGTACATGCCAGAGGAATTCATATAGAGTCATACTTTGTCATAGGTATCGAGTTGTAATTTTTATTTCTTTTGAGTTATAAGTAAATAGAAGTGTGATGATCATCATTATTCATTTTTAGAGTAGTGCCCCAGTGAGGAAAGGATGATGGAGACTATGATTCCCCCACAAGTCGGGATGAGACTCCAGACAACGAGAGAAAAAGAAAAGAAAAAAAGAAAAGGAAAGGAAAAAAGGAAAAAAAGAAAGAAAAATAAATAAAAAAACAAAGAGAGAAGGGCATTGTTAGTATCCTTTACCACACTTGTGCTTCAAAGTAGCACCATGTTTTTGTATGGAGAGTCTCCTATGTTGTCACTTTCATGTACTAGTGGGAATTTTTCATTATAGGATTAGATGCACACCACTTAGTTTTCATATTGAGCTTTCATACACTTATAGATCTTAGTGCATTCGTTGCATGGCAATCCCTACTCCTCACGTTGATATCAATTGATGTGCATCTCCATAGCCCGTTAGTTAGCCGCATCGGTGTGAGACTTTCTTACTTTTTTGTCTTCTTTATATTTACCCCTATCATCATATATACTCTATTCCACCCGTAGTGCTATATCCATGGCTTAAGCTCATGTATTGCATGAGGGTTGAAAAAGCTGAAGCGCGTTAAAAAGTATGAACCAATTGCTCAGCTTGTCATCGGGGTTGTGCATGATAAATACTTTGTGTTAAGAAGACAGAGCATGACAAGACTGTATGATTTTTTAGGGATAGCTTTCTTTAGCGTTGATATTTTGAAAGATATGATTGTTTGTTGGGATGCCTGAGTATTGATGTCTTTATGTCAAATTATAGACTATTAGATATATGATCAAGTTTATGCTAGGTAGCATTCCACATAAAAAAATATCTATTTTATCATTTACCTACTCGAGGACGAGCAGGAATTAAACTTGGGGATGCTGATACGTCTCCGTCGTATCTATAATTTTTGATTGTTTAATGCCAATATTATACAACTTTCACATATTTTTGGCAACTTTTTACATGATTTATTGGACTAACCTATTGATTCAGTACCCAGTGCCAGTTCCGGCTTTTTGCATGTTTTTTATATTGCAGAAAATCCATATCAAACGAAGTCCAAATGCAATAAAATTTCATGGAAAATTATTTTGGAATATATGTGATTTTTGGGTGTTGGAATCACCGCAAACGGAGGCCCACACAGGGCACAAGACATCAGCGCACCACCCCTGAGCCAGGCGCGTGGTGGTGGGTTGTGCTCACCTCGTACGTCGGTTGGAGCTCTACTTCGGGCGCAAAGAAGCTTATATTCGGAAAAAAACCGTGTTAAAATCTCAGCGCAATCGGAGTTACGGATCTCCGGGAATATAAGAAACGGTTTTCGGAGCTCCCGCCTCTCCACCGCCATGGAGGCCATGGACCAAAGAGGGAACCCTCCTCCCATCTAGGGAGAGGTCAAGGAAGAAGAATAAGGAGGGGGCCTCTCACCCCCTCTCTCCCGGTGGCTCCGGAGTGTCGTCGGGGCTAGGATCGTGATGGCGATCTACATCAACAATCTTGCTACCGTCATCACGAACTTTCTCCCCCTCTATGCAGCGGTGTAACACCCCTTCTCTCCGCTGTAATCTCTAATTAAACATGGTGCTCAACTCCATATATTATTTCCCAATGATCTATGGTTATCCTGTGATGTTTGAGTAGATCCATTTTGTCCTATGGGTTAATCATGATCTTGGTTGGTATGATTGTATATTTTATTTATGGTGCTGTCCTACGGTGCCCTCCATTCTCACGCAAACGTGAGGGGCCCCTGTTGCAGGGTGTTGCAATATGGTCATGGTTTGCTTATGGTGGGTTGCGAGAGTGATAGAATCTTAAACCCGAGTAAGTGGGGTATGACGTATGGGAGTAAAGAGGACTTGATACTTAATGCTATGGTTGGGTTTCACGACCTTAATGATCTTTAGTAGTTGCGGATGCTTGCTAGAGTTCCAATCATAAGTGCATATGATCCAAGTAGAGAAAGTATGTTAGCTCATGCCTCTCCCTCATATAAAATTGCAAGAATGATTACAGGTACTTGTTATCAATTGCCTAGCGACAAATAACTTTCTTGTTGACACAAAACCTTTTACTAAACACCTAACTTTTATTATCTTGCAAAGTACTTCTAGTTTTATTCTTGAAAAGTAGTTCTAGCATCACTCCTACAAAATAGTTTCATACTTGTTCTAGGTATAGCTAACGTTAAAGTGTGTGTAGAGTTGTATCGGTGGTCGATAGAACTTGAGGGAATATTTGTTCATCCTTTAGCTCCTCGTTGGGTTCAACACTCTTATTTATCAAAGAAGGTTACAAATGATCCCCTATACTTGTGGGTTATCAGCTTCCACCTTGCTGAGGCCGCTCGTACGACCGTCTCGTCCACCGCGCCAGGATATTTCTCTCGCCGCCATCGTTTGCCCTCCTAGATACGCTTCCATGCGGTCGACAGCCATCGCTACCGCAGCACCCTCAACGCCTCAGCAGATGCTTACACGGTGCCACACCAGAGGCAGTACTCTTTCCTATCTGCTCAAGTTATTTATCTCAGCAAGAAAATAGATCGCCACTGCTTTACTATGATTTCTTGTCCATCACTTAGAATCTTACTTGTTAGTTGATACCAAACATTGGTTGTGAAGTTGCCTTTGTCCGGTTTTCACTTTTAGAACTGCCATGGCACGGTCACCACTATACTCGCAATGCTTATGGTTTTCCCCACATTAGCTTAAATGATAGTCGACTGAATTTAAAATTGGGGTCAGTCCATTTTTGGGAGTTCGCCGGAGGGAAGGAAGGGGCTCGCTGGAGGGCTGCCCCATTATTTATCTTAGGTTTTCGGGTGGGGACAGTGGTTGTGGGGG
>NC_057814.1:420915729-420923769 GCF_018294505.1 Triticum aestivum | reverse complement strand
CGGGCGGCGACGCGGCGGCTGCGGCGCGGAACCGGCGGCGCTAGGGTTTCACGGGGGCGGGCGGCTTGGGCTGGCGGGGCGGCCTTGCGGCTTATAAAGGCCGGCCGGGCCAGAGTCCTAGCCGGACACGGCCCGGTAGGTCGGTTCGTTTTTTTAAATCGAACGTGCAGAAAAAGAACGAAAAGAAATACTAAACGGACTCCAAAAATTCTGAAATAAATTTTCCCCGTCCTCTAAAAATAAGCCGGACAAGATGAACATTTATTTGGGCCTAAAATGCAATTTTGAAAAACACATATTTGTCCTAATTCAAGTAAAATCAAATAAAACCCAAATAAAATCAAATATTTGTTTTTAATAATTTTCCTCCAATATTTCATTATTTGTGGAGAAGTCATTTTATCCCCTCTCATATATTTGATATGAAATATTTTCAGAGAGAAAATAATTAAAACAAATGATCCTATTTTCAAAATTTGAGAAAATCCAAATATGAAAATAACGAAATCCCCAACTCTCTCCGTGGGTCCTTGAGTTGCGTAGAATTTCTAGGATCGCAAAACAAAATGCAATAAAATATGTTATGCATGATGATCTAATGTATAACATTCCAAATTGAAAATTTGGGATGTTACAAACCTACCCCCCTTAAGATGAATCTCGCCCTCGAGATTCGGGTTGGCTAGAAAATAGGTGAGAGTGGTCCTTCCGTAGATCTTCCTCTCGCTCCCAGGTGGCTTCATCCTCGGTATGGTGACTCCACTGAACTTTGCAAAACTTGATAACCTTGCTGTGGGTGACTCGGCTGGCATATTCGAGAATCTTGACTGGTTTCTCCTCATAGGTCAAATCGCTATCGAGCTCAATCGCTTCCAGTGGCACTGTATCTCTCAGTGGTATCTCAGCCATCCCTGCATGGCACTTCTTCAGCCAAGAAACATGGAACACATCGTGAACTCCCGACAATCCTTCAGGCAATTCCAACTTGTAAGCAACTTCTCCCATACGCTCCAAAACTTTGTATGGTCCTACAAAACGTGGCGCTAACTTTCCTTTAACTCCAAAGCGCTTCACTCCTCGAAGTGGTGATACTCGAAGATAAACTCTGTCTCCGACTTTGTAAACTGTCTCCTTGCGTTTAGAATCTGCATAACTCTTTTGCCTGGACTGGGCTACCTTGAGTCTATCGCGAATCAACTTCACCTTCTGTTCAGACTCTTTAATCAAATCTGGTCCAAACAACTGGCGGTCTCCAACTCCATCCCACAACAACGGTGTCCCGCACGTCCTTCCGTATAGAGCTTCGAAAGGGGCCATCTTCCAACTGGATTGATAACTGTTGTTGTAAGAGAACTCTGCATACGGAAAATTGTCGTCCCAACTAGATCCATAATCTAGCGCACAAGCTCTCAGCTTGTCCTCCAAAATCTGATTGACTCTCTCGGGCTGTCCGTCTGTCTATGGATGAAAGGTTGTACTGAACTCTAGCCTGGTACCCAAAGTTTCGTGCAATTGATTCCAAAACTTTGAAGTAAACTGGGTTCCTCTATCTGATACAATGGTCCTCGGAACTCCATGCAGACATACGATCCTAGTCATGTATATCTTTGCCAACTTAGCACTTGTATAAGTGGTCTTTACTGGGATGAAATGAGCTACCTTCGTCAAACGATCGACTACAACCCATATCGAGTCATAGCCTGAACGAGTCCTGGGCAATCCTGTGATAAAATCCATGCCTAGCTTATCCCACTTCCATTCGGGTATCGGCAATGGTTGTAGCAATCCTGCTGGCTTCTGATGCTCTGCCTTTACTCTCTGACATACATCACAAACTGCTACATACTCCGCAATATCCTACTTCATTCCGGTCCACCAGAAACTATCCTTTAAATCCAGGTACATCTTGGTATTTCCTGGGTGAATCGAATATGGTGAATCATGGGCCTCTTGCAAGATCAACTTCCTGATCTCCGGATCATTGGGCACATAAACGCGGTCCTCAAACCATAAGGTATCATGCTCATCCTCACGAGTTCCCCTGGCTTTTCCTTTACTCATCCTTTCCTTTATCTCGGCAATTTCCTTGTCTGTCTTCTGAGCTTCTCTGATCTTATCCATCAAAGTAGACTGAATCTCCAATGCTGCTACATAGCCTCTCAGAACTATTTCCAAACATAGTTCGCGAAGATCCTCTGCTAACTCCTTGGGTAACTCTCCGGTCATGAGTGTGTTGACATGGCTCTTGCGGCTCAACGCATTGGCTACTACGTTAGCCTTCCCTGGGTGATAATGCAATCTCATATCATAATCCTTAATGAGCTCCAACCATCTCCTTTGCCTGAGATTCAACTCCTTCTGTGTGAAAATGTACTTCAAACTCTTGTGATCCGTGCACACCTCACAATGGTTTCCGATGAGAAAATGTCTCCACGTCTTCAACGCATGCACTACGGCTGCTAACTCCAAATCATGTGTAGCATAATTCAACTCATGGGGTTTAAGCTGTCGTGAGGCATATGAAACAACTCTTCCCTCCTGCATTAGCATTGCTCCAAGTCCTCGACGAGAAGCGTCGCAATATACTTCATAATCCTTGCGTTGATCTGGCAAAATCAACACTGGCGCTGTAACCAAACGTTTCTTCAACTCCTGGAAACTAGCCTCACATTCCTCAGTCCAATTGAATTTGGTGTCCTTCTTCAACAACTCCGTTATAGGCTTTGCAATCTTCAAGAAATTCTCGATGAATCTCCGGTAATATCCTGCGAGTCCAAGAAAACCCCGGATTTCTCCAACTGTCGTGGGTGACTCCCAATTTGTCACAGTGTTAACCTTGGTGGGATCTACTGCTATTCCTTCTCCGGATATAACATGCCCAAGGAATCCAACTTCCTTTAACCAAAACTCGCACTTGCTGAACTTGGCATATAACTGATGTTCTCTGAGCTTTCCAAGTACCAAACGCAAATGCTCCTTATGCTCTTCTTCATTCTTCGAATAGACCAGAATATCATCAATGAACACTACGACGAACTTATCCAAAAACTCCATAAACACTTTGTTCATCATGTTCATGAAATAGGCGGGTGCATTAGTCAGGCCAAATGACATAACTGTGTACTCATATAGCCCATACCTTGTGGTAAAAGCTGTCTTGGGTATATCCTGCTCTCGAATCTTCAACTGGTAGTATCCTGATCGCAAATCAATCTTGGAAAATACTTTAGCTCCTTATAGTCGGTCAAACAGATCATTGATCATCGGTAGTGGGTACTTGTTCTTGATTGTTACTTCATTCAATCCACTGTAATCAACAAACATCCTCAACGATCCATCTTTCTTCTCCACTAGAAGTACGGGTGATCCCCAAGGTGACGAACTTGGGCGAATATATCCTTTATCCAGTAACTCCTTAATCTGCTTCTTAATTTCTTCCAAATCCTTAGCGGGCATCCTGTACGGTCTCTTAGATATTGGCCCAGTGCCTGGCAAAATCTCAATCAAAAACTCGATGTCTCTATCCGGTGGCATGCCAGGCAACTCCTCTGGAAATACGTCAAGGAAATCCTTCACCACTGGCACTTCCTCCTGTACAACTCCTGATAAGGAATTCACTTGAGTCCTCTTCGGCACATGCCGGGATACATACTTAATCCTTCTTCCTTCTGGGGTAGTAAGAAAAATCGTCTTACTGGCGCAATCGATGTTTCCTCCATACATCGATAGCCAATCCATTCCCAAAATCACATCCAAACCTTGCGACTCCAAAACTATTAGGTCTGAGGGGAAAACATGCCTACCTATGGCCAATGGCATCTGAAAACATCCTTGGCTTGCCATATACTCTGCTCCTGGTGAGGTTGCTAACATAGGTGTTCTAAGAACTTTGGTGGGCAACTTAAACTTATCCACAAATCCCCTTGATATGTATGAATGTGATGCACCAGTATCAAAAAGAACGATTGCAGTAAATGACTTAACCAAAAACTTACCTATTACTGCATCAGGCTGTGCTTCAACCTCCTCCACATTAACGTGGTTCACTTGTCCTCTGTTGAAAGGGTTCGGCTTCTTCCCCGAGCTTCCATTGCCATTTCCATTCTTAGCTTCCGGACATTCAGTTGCATAATGTCCAGTCTTCTGGCACTTGAAACAAGTAACGTGGTTTAGATCCCTCTTGGCTGGGGTTGATGGGTTGGTACGGTTTTGTCCGTTGCTTCCTCCATTCCCATTGCCATTCTTGGGGCCACTATGATTGTGCGAGCTCCCTCCATTGTGATTGTGACCTCCATGGTTATGCTGAAGGTGTCCTCCCGAGTTCGGGGTAAAACGAGGCTTCTGGTGAGCTCCTGTACTGTACTTTCCTTGTCCATACTTCCTCTTATGACTCTCAATCTGCTGCTGCTTCCCTTCAATCATGAGAGCTCTATCTACCAACTCCTGGTAGTTGTTAAAAGTTGCCACCATCAACTGCATGCTCAGCTCATCATTCAGTCTTTCCAGAAACTTCTCCTGCTTAGCTGCATCCGTAGCAACGTCATCTGGGGCATAACGTGCTAACTTACTGAAATCCTCCACGTATTGGCCAACGGTACGTCCTCCTTGGCGTAAGTTGCGAAACTCATGCTTCTTCATGGCCATAGTTCCTGCTAAAACGTGGGCAGTACGGAAAGCTTGCTGAAACTGGTCCCATGTGATAGTGTCAATGGGGTGAGTGGCTGTGTAATTCTCCCACCATGATGCTGCGGGTCCATCAAGCTGATGTGCGGCAAAACGCACTCTCTCCGCATCTGTGCATCCTGCAGTGGTCAGGTCCCTTCCAACCTTGCGGAGCCAATCATCTGCCACAATCGGCTCGGTGCTACTGGAGAACACCGGCGGATTCAGCCTAAGAAAACGGGCTAAGTGATCAACAGGTGGTGGTGGTGGTGGGTTGTTGTTGTTGTTGCCTTGGTTCTGAACTAGCACTTGCATCTGGGCATTCTGCTGCTGAATCAACTGAGTGATCTCCAGTGGGAAAACAAATCTGGTGTCGCGTCTCGGAGGCATCTCATGGGTTTTAGAAAAGATGAGAAAATAGGATAGAATGAGGTCTAGAGGGAAAACACTACCCATATGCACATGAGACAAACACAATCATATCACTCCAATCAATTCAAACAAGGCATACAATCGATCTAACTATCGTTACAAAGTGCTTGGACTATACTATATACATGGTGGAATACTACTACTAATTTGGTGGTCTACTAGAAAAATTGCTCAGTCGAAGACTCCATGATATCTGCTCCGGCTTCATCCTCCCAATCATCATCACTGGGGTCCGAGTCGGTGTCGTCGATGATGATGTAGTTCTCCGGGCAAGTAGAATCGTCATCATCTCCTCCTGGTGCTGGGTCTCCCATGAAAACTCCTAGCTTCTTTATCAGGTCGTCATTCTTCTCCACTAGTGCGATGATTTCCTCCATATAATCCTCGCGTGTAGCCTTGAGTTCTTCCTCCAGTTCCATGATCCTTGTCTTTGCCTTCTTCAGTTCTATCATGTCTGCACACATCTGGTTCTCCTGGCGATGAATGTGCTGGTTTAACTGCTGAATGAAAGCTGCAATAGATCTATCCTTCCTGGTACTGATCATCTCCCATTGCTCGTCTCGGCGCCCACAAATCTGATAGATAGTATCCTTGAGATCATTGTGGTACACTTCTCCAATGCGTCCAATGGTGATGTGGGCTGCCATGCTCTTTCCTAGACTCCAGGTTGGTGCATCAAAGGAAAACTCTATGGGCTCAGTGACTGGCATGAACGTCCTTCCTGGAACTTGAACTTGAATCATCTAGCGCTCCTCGTCTGGTAGTGTGGCGTTGTAGGTTCCTATGTTCAGTTACTTAGTAACTTCCTTCAAGTGTCGTCCAAAAGGTGTATCCTCATCCGGTTGGGCGAACTTGTTCCTTGCATCCGCCATCCTAAAAGAGTGGAAGAAAGGAGAGGAGTCAGAAATAAGAAGAGAGTAGTAATCTAGGGCTTTAGCTTAGTGGCCGTGTCCTACTGTCAACGTGTGCTCTGATACCATCTTTGTAGTGACCAGGCCTCAAACAGTCTAGTCTCTGTGCATCAGTGTCATCCCTCGATTGGTAATGCTGACACGCACAGTACTTGAAGGATTTATAACAGAGTAGCAATCACACACTTATTACATCGAATGTCTCAAAAAGAGAACTTATTACAATAAATACGGCTTAAGGCCATCTAAAAATGATAACAGCGGAAGGCTTGGAAGATAAAGTGAGTCCATCAACTCCAACGGCATCACTGAGTATAAGACCACGACCTATGGCACCTTACTCGTCGTCTGAAAAGTCTGCAACATGATACGTTGCAGCCCGAAAACGGGTCAGCACATGGAATATGCTGGCAATGTAACACATAGAGAATAATGAACAGAATAATGCTATCACTACATGCATGTTTGGTTGGTGGAAAGCTCTATGGTTACAGTTTTGCGAAAAGCCAATTTTTCTCTACCACAAAGGAATAAATTTTATTTAACTATCATGGTGGTTGTTAAACATTGAGAAGGTACCTCCAACTCCATCCCAATTAAGAACGTGATTAACCCAATCAAATTAAATTAAGTAACATGATGATGAGATTCACATGATAATCCAAGAACTAGATACTCAAGATGTCCATAACCGGGGACATGGCTAACCATGATTAGATTGTACACTCTGCAGAGGTTTGCGCACTTTTCCCCACAAGACTCGACCGCCTCCACTTGATTTCGCGCACTACATGGTGTTTGAGAAACGGATGACCGAGACACAGTCTTTCAGAAACAATACTCTTTACTCCAGGTGGACAGTTACACCTACTTTCCCCTACATCTGCTAGCCCACCTCTTCAAGAGGTCATGTAACCTACTCAACTATGCTAGAGCCCATAATAGCTTGTGGCTGCACACGGAAGTTTCTAGCATGAAAAATCTCATGATCCCTTTGAGTCTGGGTGGCGGTCCATAGGATGATCACACGGGTACTCCAGGATATCCAAAAATACAGGCAACACTGGGTTCTCCAGGTGCCTCAATCCACCCAGATGTAAATTAAAGTAACCACCTTAAGTTGAACCATTAATTAACAATCTCACATCTGTCATGGAAAACTCTCAAACCCAATCCACGTCTACGAGCATAGCATAGAAATATAAGCAAACGTAGAAGTAACTCCCAATGGTTTGATATAAACAGGGCAATAGGTACTACCTCATCTACTTCCCAAAACCCACATTTAATCAGATCCTAATCATGCAATAGTTTGAGGATTGATCCAATGCAATAAAACTGGGTGGTAAAGAGGTATGATCAAAGTGTTACTTGCCTTGCTGATGATCCGTGAAACCTAGAGACTCGTAGTAGCACGCTTCGCACTCCGGGTACTCTATTGCAAACAAACAATACATACATAAGCAATCAAGCAAGGGTGCACGGGTAAACCTCATAATAAAAGATCTAACCAGAAAGTTCAACTTAAGAACTCTGGTTTGCAAAAAGAATCAAATCGAACGAAGCAACGAAACTCAAACGGCGAAAGAAACAAGCTTCGTTTACTAATCTGGACCTAAGTCAAACTTTAAAGTAGCAAAAACTTTTTTGAGTTGGTTAAACAGAAAGAGGGTTTCGAGACGAAACTCTAGGTGCTTGAATCTCCTGATTCCGATAAACGAGCGAAAAGTTATACTAAAACGAAAACAGATCTGAAATCACGATCGAAAATAATCGCGGAAAATCCGAGAAAAAGAAAAACCGACGAACAGGCTAACGAACGAACGTTCGCTGTCTGCGGTTAAACGACGAAAACCGTTCATTAAAACGAACGTACGGACGAACGTCCGTGAAATAGGCTAAACCGAAAAAATAAAACCGATCTAATAAAAAAATAAACCGGGGTTTTCTAAAAAAACATGCACGATTTTCCGTAGAAAACCAGCGGCGGCGGCGGTCAACCTCGGGTGGCGGGACAGCGGCGGCGGCGGCGACG
>NC_057814.1:420904241-420915274 GCF_018294505.1 Triticum aestivum | reverse complement strand
GCGGGGGCGGGCAGCTTGGGCTGGCGGGGCGGCCTCGCGGCTTATAAAGGCCGGCCGGGCCAGAGTCCTAGCCGGACATGGCCAGGTAGGTTGGTTCGTTTTTTTTAAAATCGGACGTGTAGAAAAAGAAAGAAAAGAAATACTAAACGGACTCCAAAAATCCCGAAATAAATTTTCCCTGTTCTCTAAAAATAAGCCGGACAAGATGAATATTTATTTGGGCCTAAAATACAATTTTGAAAAACGCATATTTTTCCTAGTTCAAATAAAACCCAAATAAAATCAAATATTTGTTTTTAATATTTTTCCTCCAATATTTCATTATTTGTGGAGAAGTCATTTTATCCCCTCTCATATATTTGATATGAAATATTTTTGGAGTGAAAATAATTAAAACAAATGATCCTATTTTCAAAATTTGAGAAAACCCATGTATGAAAATAACGAAATCCCCAACTCTCTCCGTGGGTCCTTGAGTTGCGTAGAATTTCTAGGATCGCAAAACAAAATGTAAGAAAATATGTTATGCATGATGATCTAATGTATAACATTCCAAATTGAAAATTTGGTATGTTACATGAAGCGTCTCCAGGTACTCGGTGTGCGCGCCATGCGCCACCCTGCGAGAATACTTCTGCTTGAAGGAGCCAACGGCCCGTCCTCTTGCATGCGCCAGAACACTTAGATACGCATTATGAAGCTTGTGGTTATAAAATGGGCATCCATAGCCGTCGTTCCAGGTCCTAATACGTCTGTTATAAATCGCGCATAAAGCTCCCTCAGGATTCGCCTCTTGTACCTCCTCTGGGCATCTTCATCCTCGCTGTCCACATCGTCAGACATCACCTATACAAATAGTAAAACAAATTTGGCATCAAATCACTGATTACATGCCGTGAAGTAGGATTAGGAATTTATGGCTATTTATTTATACATATCCAGAGATTATGGTTCAATTTTTAAGAATAGTCGTCTATGTACAGACCAATCTTGAAGAAAATAATGGCACAAAAATATGTAGGTCATTCAAAATCCATTGTCAAGTCCTGCCTAGGAATTATTAGCACGAACACTAACCCTAGTCGGATTACTAGCAGAAATCATTTGCATAGATGAAACAACTAATCACTTATCACCTGTACCATTCAAACAATCAATACACTACACGGATCTAATGAAACTTACTCAGACTTCACGGATTGGGGGAACATAACCACATGATTTCTATTCCAAAAAGGGGGAGGCAGGAGTAACCAGAGAAACCCTATGATCTATTTGACACCTAAATGGGTATAGATGACTAACCAGCTGTCCGTCGTCGTCGGAGTCATCGCCAGAGTGGTCGTCGGAATCGTCGCCGGAGAGGTCGTCAGACTCGGTGTGGAACTCCACCTCCGGCTGTGGAAGCTCGACGCCGTCGACGACGTCAGGGTGCAGCGATAACTCGCCGGCGGTGACGGCAACCTCTGTCTCCATCTCCACGCCGTGCTCTGGTGCTTTAGCAGGCCCGGCTTCGCCACTCCCTCCGATGGGGCGCTTGGGCGGCATCCTCATACACTGACGGCTTTGAGGACTGAGAGCGGCGTCGAGGATGCAAGCGGAGAGAGAGAGGATTGTGTGTGCGTAGCGAGGATGGGGGGTGCGGCCGCTCGGGCGCACCTTTAATATGGAGTAGTGGGAGTTGTGGGAGAGAGGCGGGTGGCGGTCAAACCGATGGCTCGCCTCCTGATAACCCACAAGTATAGGGGATCACAACAGTTTTCGAGGGTAGAGTATTGAACCCAAATTTATTGATTCGACACAAGGGGAGCGAAAGAATATTCTCAAGTATTAGCAGTTGAGTTGTCAATTCAACCACACCTAGATAACTTAGTATCTGCAGCAAAGTATTTAGTAGCAAAGTAGTATGGAAGTAACGGTAACGGTAGCAAAAGTAATATTTTTGGGTTTTGTAGTGATTGTAACAATGGCAACGGAAAAGTAAATAAGCGAAGAACAATATGTGAAAAGCTCGTAGGCATTGGATCGGTGATGGAGAATTATGCCGGATGCGGTTCATCATGTAACAATCATATCATAGGGTGACACAGAACTAGCTCCAATTCATCAATGTAATGTAGGCATGTATTCCGAATATAGTCATACGTGCTTATGGAAAAGAACTTGCATGACATCTTTTGTCCTACCCTCCCGTGGCAGCGGGGTCCTAATGGAAACTAAGGGATATTAATGCCTCCTTTTAATAGAGTACCGGACCAAAGCATTAACACATAGTGAATACATGAACTCCTCAAACTACGGTCATCACCGGGAGTGGTCCCGATTATTGTCACTTCGGGGTTGCCGGATCATAACACATAGTAGGTGACTATAGACTTGCAAGATAGGATCAAGAACTCACATATATTCATGAAAACATAATAGGTTCAGATCTGAAATCATGGCACTCGGGCCCTAGTGACAAGCATTAAGCATAGCAAAGTCATAGCAACATCAATCTCAGAACATAGTGGATACTAGGGATCAAACCCTAACAAAACTAACTCGATTACATGATAAATCTCATCCAACCCATCATCGTCCAGCAAGCCTACGATGGAATTACTCACGCACGGTGGTGAGCATCATGAAATTGGTGATGGAGGATGGTTGATGATGACGACGGCGACAGATTCCCCTCTCCGGAGCCCCGAACGGACTCCAGACCAGCCCTCCTGAGAGAGTTTAGGGCTTGGTGGCGGCTCCGTATCGTAAAACGCGAGGAATCCTTCTCTCTGATTTTTTTTCTCCCCGAACACGAATATATGGAGTTGGAGTTGAGGTCGGTGGAGCTCCAGGGGGCCCACTAGGCAGGGGGCGCGCCGGGGGGGGGGCAGGCGCGCCCCCACCCTTGTGCCCAGGGTGTGGGCCCCCTGACCTTGATTCTTTCGCCAATATTTTTAATATTTTCCAAAAATAAGCTCCGTGGAGTTTCAGGTCATTCCGAGAACTTTTGTTTCTGTACATAAATAACACCATAGCAATTCTGCTGAAAACAGCGTCAGTCCGGGTTAGTTCCATTCAAATCATGCAAGTTAGAGTCCAAAACAAGGGCAAAAGTGTTTGGAAAAGTAGATACGTTGGAGACGTATCAACTCCCCCGAGCTTAAACCTTTGCTTGTCCTCAGGCAATTCAGTTGACAAACTGAAAGTGATAAAGAAAAACTTTTACAAACTCTGTTTGCTCTTGTTGTTGTAAATATGTAAAGCCAGCATTCAACTTTTTAGCAAAGATCATGAACTAACCACATTCACAATAACATTTAGGTCTCATGTTTACTCATATCAATGACATAATCAACTAGCGAGCAATAATAATAAATCTCGGATGAAAACACTTACTTAAAACAATCATGATATGATATAACAAGATGGTATCTCGCTAGCCCTTTCTGAGACCGCAAAACATAAATGCAAAGCACCTTTAAAGATCAAGGACTGATTAGACATTGTAATTCATGGTAAAAGAGATCCAGTCATGGTCATACCCAATATAAATTAATAGTAATGGATGCAAATGACAGCAGTGCTCTCCAGCTGGTGCTTTTTAATAAGAGGGTGATGACTCAACATAAAAGTAAATAGATAGGCCCTTCGCAGAGGGAAGCAGGGATTTGTAGAGGTGCTAGAGCTCGGTTTTAAAGCAGAGTATAAATAATATTTTGAGCGGCATACTTTGATTGTCAACATAACAACCAAGAGATGGCGATATCTTCCATGCTATACACATTATAGGCGGTTCCCAAACAGAATGGTAAAGTTTATACTCCCCCTCCACCAACAAACATCAATCCATGGCTTGCTCGAAACAGCGAGTGCCTCCAACTAACAACAGTCCCGGGGGAGTTTTGTTTGCAATTATTTTGATTTGGTTTGCTTAAAGCATGGGACTGGGCATCCCGGTGACCAGCCATTTTCTCATGAGTGAGGAGCGGAGTCCACTCCTCTTGAGAATAACCCGCCTAGCATGGAAGATACGGACAGCCCTAGTTGATACATGAGCTATTCGAGCATACAAAACATAATTTCATTTGAAGGTTTAGAGTTTGGCACATACAAATTTACTTGGAACGGCAGGTAGATACCGCCTATAGGAAGGTATAGTGGACTCACATGGCATAACTTTGGGGTTTAAGGGATTGGATGCACAAGCAGTATTCCCGCGTAGTACAAGTGAAGGCTAGCAAAAGAATGGGAAGCGACCAACTAGAGAGCGACAACAGTCATGAACATGCATTAAAATTAATGAACATTGAGTGCAAGCATGAGTAGGATATAATCCACCATGAACATAAATATCGTGAAGGCTATGTTGATTTTGTTTCAACTACATGCGTGAACATGTGCCAAGTCAAGTCACTTGAATCATTCAAAGGAGGATACCACCACATCATACCACATCACAACCATTTTAATAGCATGTTGGCACACAAGGTAAACCATTATAAACTCCTAGCAAATTAAGCATGGCATAAGCAACTATAATCTCTAATTGTCATTACAAACATGTTTATTCATAATAAGCTGAATCAGGAATGATGAACTAATTATATTTTCAAAAACAAGAGAGGTCGAGTTCATACCAGCTTCTCCCATCTCAATCAGTCCATCATATATCGTCATAATTGCCTTTCACTTGCACGACCGAACGATGTGAATAATAATAAGAGTGCACGTGCATTGGACTAAGCTGGAATCTGCGAGCATTCAATAAACAAGAGAAGACAAGGCAATATGGGCTCTTGGTTAAATCAACAATAATGCATATAAGAGCCACTTCAACAATTTAATTATGGTCTTCTCCTATCGACCCCCAAAGAAAAGAAAAGAAATAAAAACTATTTACATGGGAAAGCACCCAACAAGCAAAAGAAGAACAAAAAATCTTTTTGGGTTTTCTTTTCAATTATTACTACTACAGCAAGAAAGTAAACTAGCTGAAAGCTACAACTATTTTTTTTTGGTTTTCTTAAGGTTTATCAAACACAGAAGAAGAAAGCATAAAAAGGAAATAAACTAGCATGGATATCACAGTGAAAAAGTATGAGCACCGACATCTAGCAATGAGTGTGTAAACATGAATGTAATGTCGGTGAGAAATACGTACTCCCCCAAGCTTAGGCTTTTGGCCTAAGTTGGTCTATTGCCACGGATGACCTGGCGGATATCCAAAGTTGTAGTTGGGGTTGTACTGAGAAGAAGAAGACTCTGATTGCCACTGGTTGGCAATCATCTCCGGATCCCACTAGTAATTAGACTGTCGTGGAGGATCAAATTGTGGTTCCGGCTCTGGCTCTGTGGCTGATGTAGGGTTCCGGTACGCTTGGATGGCCGCCAGCGGAACGAGATACTTGCCTGCAGACAAATCAAACAAGGAAGGAGCATGCAAGGTAATAGTCTCAGGGTGACTTTTATCAAATATCAGTTTGTATTTAAGCGCCCTTTCTCTATTCTTAACAATAAAATCATGCACTACCATGCTCTTATAATCTAGATAAACAGTAGGCAACAATTTTTCTTCTTTCTCATAATGTCTAATAGGTATGTTAAAATGTGCAGCGAGGCGCAAGGCGAAGATGCCTCCCAAGACGGGGCCCTTAGTACGGTTAAGATTTAACCGCTTTGCAACAATAGCACCCATACTAAATGTGTCATCTCGAAACAAGGCATGGAACAAAATAATAATATCAGGGACACTCAAGTTTCCACAGTTTCCGCGACCAATTAAGCATCTACTAGCAAATATAGCAAAGTAACGTAGAACAGGAAAATGTATGCTAGTGATTCGTGCGTCGGAAACCTTCCTCGTTTCCCCTACAACAATTGTATCAATAAACCCCTCCACATTGTTACTATGTGGTTCCTCTATGATACCCGGAAAAGGTAACTTGCAAACTCTACAGAATTCACGGAGGGTCATCTCCTTATACTCATCATATAAATAAAAATCCACTGTAGGTGGTGACCTCCTAGAATGGAAATGAAATTTTTGCACAAAGGTATTGGTGAGTAAGAGATACTGTTCGCGTTGGTCGCGGAGAAAGTCGGTGAGGCCTGCATTCTCAGCCAACTCATAAAAATCATCATAAATCCCGACTGCTCTCAAGAAATCATCGCAAGGCCATTCACACGGCGGAACCTCCGCGGTGCGAGGCACATTATATTTGGGCCTCTCTTCTTCTTCACTTTGTTTTTCCTTCGAGCTTCGGCTCGATGAGCCCCTCAAAAATCTCTTCATCATTTTTTGAAAATTTCTGAAATTTTTAGTAACTTCAAATAAAAGTGAACCAAGCTCAACAAAATTGATAACAACTACTCCTACAAGTTCCTAGAGCCTATATCAAGCATTAGAACTACTTGGAACCATATAAATTTGACATGCAAGCTCAAGAACATGGTCACCTAGGCAGCACAAATTTGCAATGAATAAAGCACTAGAACAAAAACTAATTGGATCAATGGAGGAGTCACATACCAAGGAACAATCCCCCAAAGCAGTTTTGTGAGAGGTGCTTTGAGCAAGGAGATCGAAAATCGCAGCAAAATGAGCTAGAACTCGTGCTTGAGCTGGATGGTGATTTTTTTGGGAGGAAGAAGAAGTGTGTGGGTGCAGGAATAAGTGGAGGGGAGCCACCATGGGCCCACGAGGCAGGGGGCGCGCCCTGGACCCTCGTGCCCAGGTGCTTGCTCCCCCTGCTGTGTTCTCAGTGCCAGATATTCTCAAATATTCCAGAAAAAATCATATTTCAATTTCAGGGCATTTGGAGAACTTTTATTTTCGGGGTATTTTTATATTGCACGGATAATTCAGAAAACAGACAGAAAAATACTATTTTTGCTTTATTTCTACTAAATAACAGAAACTAAATGGAGGGTACAGAAGGTTGTGCTTTCTAACTTCATCCATCTCATGCTCATTAAAAGGAATCCACTAACAAGGTTGATCAAGTCTTGTTAACAAACTCATTCCGAATTGCATGAAACCGGAGAAATTTTGAATAACACTATGTTACCTCACGGGGATATGCACATCCCTAATAATAAGAACATCATATTTCTTCTTGACAGTAGGAAGAGGAAATTCAAAGCCTCCAAAAAATAATCGATGAAATTTTTCCAATAGAATTGATACTATGAACTTGAGGTTGTTTCCTCGGAAAGTGTACCGTATGCTCATTGCCATTAACATGAAAAGTGACATTGCCTTTTTTGCAATCAATAACAGCCCCTGCAGTATTCAAAAAGGGTCTTCCAAGAATAATAGACATACTATCATCCTCGGGAATATCAAGAATAACAAAGTCTGTTAAAATAGTAACGTTTGCAACCACAACAGGCACATCCTCACAAATACCGACAGGTATAGCAGTTGATTTATCGGCCATTTGCAAAGATATTTCAGTAGGTTTCAACTTATTCAAATCAAGTCTACGATATAAAGAGAGAGGCATAACACTAACACCGGCTCCAAGGTCACATAAAGCAGTTTTAACATAATTTCTTTTAATGGAGCATGGTATAGTGGGTACTCCTAGATCTCCTAGTTTCTTTGGTATTCCACCCTTAAAAGTGTAATTAGCAAGCATGGTGGAAATTTCAGCTTCCGGTATCTTTCTTTTATTAGTAACAATTTCTTTCATATACTTAGCATAAGGATTCATTTTGAGCATATCAGTTAATCGCATACGCAAAAAGATAGGTCTAATCATTTCAGCAAAGCGCTCAAAATCCTCATCATCCTTTTTCTTAGATGGCTTAGGAGGAAAAGGCATGGGTTTCTGAACCCATGGTTCTCTTTCTTTACCGTGTTTCATAGCAACAAAGTCTCTCTCATCATAACGTTGATTCTTTGATTGTGGGTTATCAAGATCAACAGCAGGTTCAGTTTCTACATCCTTATCATTGGTAGGTTGAGCATCGACATGAACATCATTATTAACATTATCACTAGGTTCATGTTCATTACCAGATTGTGTTTCAGCATCAGAAATGGAAATATCATTTGGATTCTCAGGTGTGTCAACAACAGGTTCACTAGAAGCATGCAAAGTCCTATCATTTTTCTTTTTCTTCTTTTTAGAAGGACTAGGTGCATCAACATTATTTCTCTAAGAATCCTTCTCAATTCTCTTAGGATGTCCTTCAGGATACAAAGGTTCCCGAGTCATTTTACCAGTTCTAGTAGCCACTCTAACAGCATAATCATTATTCTTATTATTCAATTCATTAAGCAAGTCATTTTGAGCTTTAAGTACTTGTTCTACTTGAGTGGTAACCATAGAAGCATGTTTACTAATGAGTTTAAGTTCACCTTTAACTCTAGACATATAATCACCCAAGTGTTCAATCATATAAGCATTGTGTTTCAATTGTCTACCAAAATATGCATTAAAATCTTCTTGCTTAACCATAAAATTATCAAACTCATCCAAACATTGGCTAGCAAACTTGGTAGGAGGGATTTCAGCTTTATCATATCTATAGAGAGAATTTACCTTTACTACCTGTGTCGGGTTATCAAGACCATGTGTTTCTTCAATAGGTGATGGATTAAGACCGTATATTTCTTCAATAGGCGGTAAATTAAGACCATGTATTTCTTCAATAGGAGGTAAATTCTTAACATCTTCAGCTTTTATACCTTTTCCTTCATAGATTTCTTTGACTCTTGCATATCTTCAGGACTGAGAAATAGAACACCCCTCTTCTTTGGAGTTGGCTTAGGAATAGGCTCAGGAGTTGGCTCAGGAAGTGTCCAATTATTTTCATTGGTCAACATATTATTCAATAGAATTCCAGCTTCATCCGGTGTTCTTTCCCTGAAAACAGAACCAGCACAACTATCCAGGTGGACTCTGGAAGCATCTGTTAGTCCATTATAAAAGATATCAAGTATTTCATTTTTCTTAAGAGGATGATCAGGCAAAGCATTAAGTAATTGGAGAAGCCTCCCCCAAGCTTTTGGGAGACTCTCTTCTTCAATTTGCACAAAATTATATATATCCCTTAAAGCAACTTGTTTCTTATGAGCAGGGAAATATTTAGTAGAGAAGTAATAAATCATATCCTGGGGACTACGCAAACAACCAGGATCAAGAGAGTTAAACCATATCTTACCATCACCCTTTAATGAGAACGGAAATATTTTAAGGATATAAAAGTAGCAAGTTCTCTCATCATTAGTGAACAGGGTGGCTATATCATTTAATTTAGTAAGATGTGCCACAACAGTTTCAGATTCATAGCCATAGAAGGGATCAGATTCAACCAAAGTTATTATATCAGGATCAACAGAGAATTCATAATCCTTATCAGTAACAAAGATAGGTGAAGTAGCATAAGCAGGATCATATTTCATTCTAGCATTCAGAGTTTTTTGTTTAAGCTTAGCTAATAATTTCTTAAGATCACTTCTATCATTGCAAGCAAGAAAGTCTCTAGCAGTTTCTTCATCCATAACATAGCCCTCAGGCACAACAGGCAATTCATATTTATTGGGAGAGTCTTCATCATCACTTTCATCAATATTATCAGTTTCAATAATTTCATTCTCTCTAGCCCTAGCAAGTTGTTCATCAAGAAATTCACCAAGTGGCACAGTAGTATCAAGCATAGAAGTAGTTTCATCATGAGTATCATGCATAGCAGAAGTGGCATCATCAATAACATGCGACATATCAGAATTAATAGCAGAAGCAGGTTTAGGTGTCGCAAGCTTACTCAAAACAGATGGTGAATCAAGTGCAGAGCTAGATGGCAGTTCCTTACCTCCCCTCGTAGTTGAGGGATACATTTTTGTCTTAGCGTCTTTCAAGTTCTTCATAATGACCAACAGATATAAATCCCAAGTGACTCAAAGAATAGAGCTATGCTCCCCGGCAACGGCACCAGAAAATAGTCTTGATAACCCACAAGTATAGGGGATCGCAATAGTTTTCGAGGGTAGAGTATTCAACCCAAATTTATTGATTCGACACAAGGGGAGCCAAAGAATATTCTCAAGTATTAGCAGTTGAGTTGTCAATTCAACCACACCTGGATAACTTAGTATCTGCAGCAAAGTATTTAGTAGCAAAGTAGTATGGAAGTAACGGTAACGGTAGCAAAAGTAATATTTTTGGGTTTTGTAGTGATTGTAACAATGGCAACGGAAAAGTAAATAAGTGAAGAACAATATGTGAAAAGCTCGTAGGCATTGGATCGGTGATGGAGAATTATGCCGGATGCGGTTCATCATGTAACAATCATATCATAGGGTGACACAGAACTAGCTCCAATTCATCAATGTAATGTAGGCATGTATTCCGAATATAGTCATATGTGCTTATGGAAAAGAACTTGCATGACATCTTTTGTCCTACCCTCCCGTGGCAGCGGGGTCCTAATGGAAACTAAGGGATATTAAGGCCTCCTTTTAATAGAGTACCGGACCAAAGCATTAACACATAGTGAATACATGAACTCCTCAAACTACGGTCATCACCGGGAGTGGTCCCGATTATTGTCACTTCGGGGTTGCCGGATCATAACACATAGTAGGTGACTATAGACTTGCAAGATAGGATCAAGAACTCACATATATTCATGAAAACATAATAGGTTCAGATCTGAAATCATGGCACTCAGGCCCTAGTGACAAGCATTAAGCATAGCAAAGTCATAGCAACATCAATCTCAGAACATAGTGGATACTAGGGATCAAACCCTAACAAAACTAACTCGATTACATGATAAATCTCATCCAACCCATCACCGTCCAGCAAGCCTACGATGGAATTACTCACGCACAGGGTGAGCATCATGAAATTGGTGATGGAGGATGGTTGATGATGATGACAACGACGGATTCCCCTCTCCGGAGCCCCGAACGGACTCCAGATCAGCCCTCCCGAGAGAGTTTAGGTCTTGGCGGCGGCTCCGTATCGTAAAACGCAACGAATCCTTCTCTCTGATTTTTTTCTCCCCAAACACGAATATATGGAGTTGGAGTTGAG
>NC_057814.1:420901179-420904012 GCF_018294505.1 Triticum aestivum | reverse complement strand
TCGCCAATATTTTTAATATTTTCCAAAAATAAGCTCCATTGAGTTTCAGGTCATTCCGAGAACTTTTGTTTCTGCACATAAATAACACCATAAGAATTCTGCTGAAAACAGCGTCAGTCCGGGTTAGTTCCATTCAAATCATGCAAGTTAGAGTCCAAAACAAGGGCAAAAGTGTTTGGAAAAGTAGATACGTTGGAGACGTATCACCTCCTGGTGAGCCTGCGCACCGGACTGCTGGCATGCCTACCAAAGTTTCACACAGCTACTCGCACGCCTCCCGATGACACTGCACAGCGAGCACACCTCCGTCAATTCACACCTGCACGCACGCCTCCCCGTCTGCCTGCGCGGCGGACTGCTCGCATTCGTCCCGTCAACTCACGCCTGCTCGCACGCCACACGGGTCGCGTAGCGGCACGTATATTCTTTTTCTATTTGGATGATTAATGCTGCCGCTTTATTGCTTAACGGAAGCATGGCACATATCCATTGTTGGTCTAACGCTCATGGTTCGAATAAATAATCCGTTTGGGATATTGGTTCCCAATTATTAATAATCTCCCGTCTGTAATTAGAAAAAGATTACATCAAAACTGGTCTCAAATTTGACAAAGAAAGTACAATGCCACTTTGTATTGGTGTCGATATGACAACACGATAAGTTTCATGAACTTCAAATAAGTTTTGGATGTACTAGAATTTAAAAATCAAGATTCTCAATGTTTGAAATTTGTTGCACGCGGAGTAAACATGCACCCAGTGAGACACATGTGTTTTTGCAATCCATTTAGGTGCACTGTCACGTGTGCATGTAGCTCAAATTTTATTTTTGCACATTATACCCGTAGAAAATCAATCAATCAATGTACTAAAACGTCTTAATGATCTCTGTGATTTTTTTTGAAATTAAAACGTCCCTCCTTTGGTAACATGTATGTTCACCGCGGAATAATTAATTTAACATGCATCGTAGTTGCGGTGGATTCGCGGTGTGTGTGTGGGTGTGTGCGTCTGGGGGTGGCGGGTGGCTCGCAGTACACTACGAGTTGTGCGCCACCATGTGGGTTGGCCGTTTTTTTAGGCAGGCAGGTGCCACATCAGAGTCGTGAAAATCGTTATTCAAAACATTACACAACCCTTTCATACATAAATGTTTTGGCCACATGGAGTCGATGGTTGTCCTACACGACACTCCATACTCGCGTGTGACGCTTTCTGTGGGCCCGTGAGGTCGTCGTCCATCACTTTGACGAACAGCTGGCAGCGGCGTTAATTTGACCAGCAAGGTAGAATCTTTTTTGTTTGTGTTATGGTGGTATATAGTATGCGTCGAAGAGGTGGGAGGGGACTAGCATATATACTATACGTACGCGTCCATGAACAAGTACACCTCAGTCAGTGTCGGGACTTTTTGGTTACCGAGGCACGTGCCACATCAAAATTGTGAAATCGGTTATTAAAACATCACACAACACCTTTTTGGGCCACATGCATATCCTAGCTAGGACACTCACGTGTGACGCTTCCATCTGTGGGCCCACGAGGCCATCGTCGATGCATGCATGCATCACTTTGACCTACATCGGGAGAGGTTAATTAATTTCACCATCGATGAGGATTCTTTTGGGTTGTACATATATTACGGCAGGAGCATATAGTATGCGGTGAAGAGGGGGGAAGGGGACCATCATATGTAGTACGCTTGATATGAACCTCACTCTGTGTGGGTGCATGGTTTACGGTTTTTGAGGCATCTGGCACATCAAAGTTTTGCATTTTGGGTATTCAACATATATATGTTTGGCCCACATGCAAAGCGGTGGTGGTTGTCCTCTCGCACCCACTTAAGCGGTTATCAGCGATATCGATGCTTTCCATCTGTGGGCCCGCTTGGGCATCACTACTTTTTGCCTGACAGCAAGAGAGGTTAATTTCACTTAGGAGGGGATTATTATTTTTGCTCTGGGATGACACGCATGATACAGTTTGAGCACACACATGCATGTGTACGCATGAATCCCTCCCATCGAGTCGAAGTGGCTAGTACAACGACACATCATGAACCGGTCTCGCTCTGTGTGGGGAGCTAGTGTACGATATTTGACACACGCGCCACATCAATATTGTGTATTCAAACATGCATGCACGCATCACCTCCATACATATGCATGCAGTGGTTACCTTCGAACGATACACTCCCTCGTGTGGTTATCAGCGACAAGCCTATATATCCGTGGGCCCACGTGGACATCCATGATCACCTTGACCAACAACAAGATAGGTTACCATGGCGGATTCTTCATTTGGTTCGTGTTATCGTAGTATAGGTCATGGTGAGATTCAGATCTAATTAAGTTTGAGCGCATATACTATGCACGCATGCATGCATGAATCCCCGTCGTTGGCTTGAAGTGTGGTGTAACATACATATGCATCGTCAACCTAACCCTCACTCAGTGTGGGGATTTCTAGTTCAAAATCACGGTGCCACATCAAAGTTGTTCCATTGTTACTCAAAAACACACCTCTCCATACATATGTTTGGGCCACATGCACGAAGTGGTTGTCTTCGGAGACTAGCTACTTGCGTGATTATTGGCGAGCTAGCCCATCTCCGGGGTCGCATGGACGGCCATCACTTTGACCAACAACAAGAGAGAGGTTGTACGACCAAGGTGGATTATTCTTGGTCCATTTTACGATCCATCTTGGTGAGATATATGCCTCTCTGGCCCGCCGACTGAAAGTGTGTGTGTGTGTGGGGGGGGGGAGTTTCTACTTTTCACTTTGCTAGGTGAACCTCAGTTGTGGGGGCATGCATTCATTGCTTAGG
>NC_057814.1:420887262-420900846 GCF_018294505.1 Triticum aestivum | reverse complement strand
CTAGCTACTTCGCACTTTGCTAGGTGAATGAACCTCGGTTGGGGAGGGGGGCATGCATTCATAGCTTAGGATTCCCTTCGTGCCGACACGAGGGAGGAGGGGGGCTGGTAGCTACTTTGCACTTTGCTAGGTGAACCTCGGTTAGGGGAGAGGGGGCATGAATTCATAGCTTAGGATTCCCTTTGTGCCGACACGAGGGCTGGGGGGCAAGCAATATCATGCACTTTGCGAGAGAGGTGCCACATCGAAGTTGCATTTGGTATTTGAAAATCAAACCACCCTTTTGATACATAAATTTTGTCCACATGCAAGTGTGTTCGTGTTTTGACCCTCTCCCGCGTCATTTTTCGCCAAATTTATGAACATTAGACAAGTCGGATGACGCAACAGACACGAATTCACTCAAACTAACCGTGTGCCACGCCGGTGCACCTGTCACGCACACATCCGCACATTACATTGGGCTCCACAAGGCTCCCCCTCTCAAAAATATCTGCCCGCCTCAAGGGTTTTTCTGTTTCATAACACACGGTTGTTATCTCCGGACCATGTGCGATGTTTCTTGTTCCCAATCCCGCCAGCATCCCTAGAAAATATTTGCCCGCCTCGAGGGTTTTTCTGTTTCATAACACATGGTTGTTATCTCCGGACCGTGTGCGATGCACTATCATCAAAATTTTCAATAGCCCGGCATTTCACTCCCGCATTGTAAAATTTTCAGTACCCGCGTCATTTCCTCAAACACCCCGCGCCCCCTCCACACACACACACACACACACACCAAAACCTCCTCGGGCGTGCGCGCGCGCGCGCACACACACACCCTCCCTCGCTCGAAACCCTAGCAAGGTCCCCGCCGCCGCCGCCGCCGCCGTCGCAAGGCCTCCATTGTCAATATCTGCCGGTTTGCCCGTGCAGCTTACCCACCAATCTCCATACCCAGGCCACCCTGAGTTTCTTAGATGATGCCTGCCAAACGCCCCCTTTCCCACAGATCCCCATCCCCCACTCCAGAGCATTGCAGCCTAAGCCCGGTACGCTTCCCGTGGAGCTCGAGGAGCGACTGGCCCAAAAGAGGTGTTTAGCGGTCTCTTCGCCCGACGTCGCCGAGGAAGCTGACGGCCATTACTGGCGGCAGGCACTCAAGCAGCGGGCTAGAGTATGCGGGCATGTCTCGGCCGCCGGCTATGACATCGGGGTCATCTACAGCGACGGCCTGAGGCGAGCTGTGTCACGGGTTAAGTGGCCCACCCCCAACCCCTCGGGTTCAACCGCCATTGATCTCATCCATGGCTCCGCCGCTGATCTCCTCTGGCTCGCTGTCAACAATTTGCCATTCTACATCGCCATCGAGCCACTTTTGTCATTTCTGAAGGACACGTTCTGCGACGCTGGCTTGGGATCCACAGCTTCCAAGTCAGACCTCATCGACGGCGACCACGAGGAGGGCACCCTCTCCGGCTCTTCCAAGGGGAAAGAGCCCATCTGCTCTTCCAAGGGGAAATCGCCCGTCTGCGACATCAGGGAGGGCACCCTACAGTCGTGCTCTTCCAAGGGGAAGGAGCCCATCTGCGACAACATGGAGCGCATCCAGGGTCCATGCTCCTCCCACGGGAACGAGCCCATCTGTGACAAGTGAGGAAACCCATGATTTGTTTATTTCAGTTGTTCACAATGTGATGCTCTATATGTGCAATTATTTACTGTGCAGTACATTTCATCAGTCCAGTTTTAAACATACCGATAGGAATGCATATATTTGCTTGCTGTTAAGCCTGTTATAGCTAGCATATGCCTCTTTTAAAGTTTTTTGATTGTTCGGTTGTTTGTAGTTAGCCTATGTTCAGTTTCAAATGCTATCTTTGGTTGTTCGTAGTATGCCTTGTTTATTCCAGTTATTCACAACGTGATGTTCTATATGTGCAAGTATGAACTGTGCAGTTCAATTTCATCAGTACCAGTTTCAACAATACCACTATGAATGACTACATTTGGTTGCTGCATCTTGTTGTTAACACGCCTTTCCATTTTTATTTAACCATAACCAGTGTACTTAGACCGACACAATACCAGTTTGAATGACTATGTTTGCTTGTTGTTAAATGTTAGGCCTGTTGCAGTTAGCACACCTTTCCACTTGTTTTGCTTTACTAGCGTGCTTAAACCTGCACACTGAAGCTATCTTTTGGAGATTATTTTGTCTGCCATGTATAATTTTGGTTGATGTTTAGCCTGTTGTGCTTAACATGTTTCTCGATGTACTACACATGACAATTTTGGGAACGACTGCTGTTTTCCATCGAGGTTAGTTTCATCCCATGGCTTATATCTGCTCATTGTTCAGGATATCGGTAGCTGGTACCATATAGGCCGGCGGCTGATAAGGGACTAATCGGTGAATCGAACTTTTAACTGAATATATCTGCAACAGCAACAACACAACCCTATTTGGATACTCAACTTAGCTAGAGGTTAGAGTTAGTTTCTAGCTCATTACTAACCCTGAACTAACTCCATCCAAAGAGTTGTTTGGATGGCAGGGTTAGATTGACAATAAATGCACTAGGAGAACTAGCTCCAATTAGCACCTCTTGGGTTGGATAGCTTTTTTGGATGGGTTATAGATGCAACTAGCTCAAACTAGCCCTCATGTTTAGATATACTTTAGGGCTATTTGAGCCCGAACTAGCTCAAACTAACTGTAACCCATGGATACACCAGCAGTTAATCAACCGATAATTTGTACGAATGAACTAAACTCCTTCCGGCCCATAATATAAGATGTTAATTCATCTAATATGTGAGTATATTGGATGTTATAAGATACTCCCTTTAGAGATTTCAAATGGACTACCACATACGGATGTATATAGACATATTATAAAAGAGTGTTGTATTACATCATTGTGCAATTGCTATTTAGCTTCTAATATTAACTTGGTGCTTTTAGGCACATATGTCATTGGTAAAGATCCATGTTTCGACCCTTTCTGATGCGGAGCATCCCTCGACCATCACCATGGATGTCGCACCACCACCGCAAGCACTAAGAGGACCAATGACAAGAGCCCACGCGCGTACCATCGGAACCGAGGTTGACTCATTCCTCTTCGAGCTCCATTCGTATTCACACGAGAATCGGGTTCTACCTCAAACGGTATTGTTGTGCATTCTTAGGTACCAAGAAGAAGTCCGTGAAGAGGCGAGGATGGAGACGCAAGCACCTATGGAGTAGGAGATGGAAGAAGGACGCTCGAGACGTGAAGCAAAGGAGGTGCCGGACTACCCCGGGTGCCCGGCCACCAGCAGCCCGGGTGCGCGGCCACCTCCTATAGTCGGCTGGGTGAGCCCCTGGCCGCCCCGCGTGCCCGGCCTGGAAGGCCCCGGGTGCCCGGCCCTTGCCTGGCACTGGCCTTAGCCGCCCCAGGTGCCTGGCCATGTGGCCCTGGGTGCCCGGCCCCCTGCCTGGGCGCTGCCCCCGCCACCCCGGGTGCCCGGGCCATCACCCCCGGGTGCCCGGCCTCCTCTTGGGCGCGGCCCAGCCCCCCACCGGGTGCCCGACCTCCTCTTGGGCGCGGCCCAGCCCCCCAACGGGTGCCCGGGCTCTCAACCCCCAGGTGCCCAGCCCTCTACAGCGCCCCGGCCAAGGCGCCCTGACCGCCTCGGGTGCCCGGCCCTTCGGCCCCGGGTGCCCGGCCGCCTACCACCGCACCACCTCCGGGTGCTCGGGCCCCTTTACCCCGGGTGCCCGGACCGATCTGTTTGCCTGCGTGCAAGTTGGGGCTTTTTCCCCTTGTAACCCTATCCCCCTCCAACTTCGTCCCTAGACTATAAATACCCCACACCTAGCTCATTTGGAGGGATAGCAAAGTATATGATAGACATATGTGAGCTTTGCTCCATGGATCCACTCCACTAGGAGATCAAGACCTCCTCTTGGAGTGACCAACCTCAAGACCCCCTCATGGGTGGTCCCCTTCAAGATCTCATTCCTCATAGGATTGAGATGAACTAGTACCTTGTATCTTTCCTTTGTTGTCTTTGAATCATTGTATCTCTCTTTGTGTGATTGGATCTAGTCAATTTTAGTGTTTTCCCTCTCTTGTGTTCTTCGTGTTCTTGGGGATTTCCCCTCCAATTCGTGAAAGATCTCCATCTAGGGTTCCACCCTACAACATCTTGGTATCATGAGCCATGGTTTCTCATGAAATTGGAGCCCCCCTTGTTGTTCTCTAGCCTAATTTTGTTGTGTTCTTCCCCAATTTCGAAAATCCCCCACCAAAAATAGCCCCAATTTTTGTTGTGATTTGTTGGTTTGATGAGGTTTTGTTGGATTTGATCCATGGATTTGCTTGGTTTCAAGTGGATCTAGCATTCCCCCATCCATCTCCACCTTTCCCTCCACGAAATCCACCAATTTTCTTCCACTTTCCCACGAATTTCCGCCCAAATCCGACACCCCCGGGCACCCGGACCTCAAACCCCGGGCACCTGGAACCCCCCGCCCACCCCTGCTGACCAGCCCGGGCGCCCGCACCCCGGGCTGTTTGCCTCGGACCACCCCGGGCGCCCGCACCTTCCACCCCCGGGCACCCGCACCCCCCCAGAATCAGCCGCGTGCACTTTACTTTTTCACTCATAACTTTCACTCCCGAACTCTGATTTGGGTGTTCTTTGGCTCGTTGAAAAGCTAGCGACGTGCCCAAGATGCTCATCTTGGTTTTACCACCATTTGACTCCATAAATTTTTTGGCATTTTGGCATCTTTGCCTCGGCCAACCACCATAACTTTCCGCAACCTAACCCATTTTTGATCCATATAGCATTTGTGGTTGTTTGAGTGGTGAATTGAGTCTCCTAAGGTGTTTCGGCTACTTAGGGACGGTCACTTCGTCATCACCCACCACCACCACTTCCGCATTGCTAACTCCGGAACAACCAACGCATTCCGCCACCACCATTTGACATTTGCCTTTGGAGATTTTGAGTTTGCGGGTTTTTACCGTTTCCTAAGGTGTTTCGGCTACTTAGGGATGGGTCTACATCATCTTGGTATCTACATCAAGAACACCACCACTCATCATCGCCACGAGGTCGTCTTCGACATCGTCCACTTCACCATTTTGACACCCTAACCGTAAGCAAGAACGGTAACCTCTATATCATCTTGGTATCGTGGTATCCCATCATTGTACTTTCTTGCCTTTACTTTGTTAACCCCTTAGCCCATTTTGCATCACTTGCCCATCGAGACTAGCCTTTGAGTATTGCCGGCAACGTTACTTGTGCACATTAGTGATCCGTACCTTCCATTGCATATATACCATATCATATTGGTATCATCTTGGTATCATCATATCATCTCTTGTGTCACAAGATTGTTCCCGTATAAAAAATTACTATCTTGGTTTGTGCATGTCGCATAGTGGCCATATCAAAAAAAGAGAGAATAAGCTTTTAAGCAAAAAGGAAAAGAGAGCAAAGAAGCTTGTAAGCAAGAGCCATAGCATCGCCACATTGCATATCATACTACCATATTGATAATCTTGGATCATCGTGTGTGAAACACCGGAACATCATACACATAGCATACTTGGGATAGAAAGTTGATACATTTTGCCTCTTCTAGGTTGTGCACAAGTGTCGTATCCGCCTATTGAGCAATCGTGCTAGCGTCTCTCTTGAGTTGTGCAACACGAGCGTTTTCCGTGGATTCCACATTTTGTGCTCATTCCTTGGTTGCACGACCCCATTTATCTATCCGTGTGTGTGTTTCCGTGTGCCACATATTGCTATTGGTCTACTTGTTTCACTTGCTAATTTGTGAATATTTTCCAACATTATTGACTCTTGCTAACATTTTGCATCAAATTTTTGTGCCACTATCCTCACCGAGCTCCACCATAAGCCTTACTTGTGTAGGTGTGAGAATTGACAAGATCCGGTACCAATTGTGCTATTTCCTTGTTACATTATTGAGTGATCACTGATCCATCTTCAACATTGGATAAGGTACATTGGTCTAGTTCTTTCCTTTCTTCCACTTACATTTGCTCGAGTCTTGTGATGGATAGGCAAGGCATTTCATCTCTGGTCTTCCACGACAACGACAATGCGAACAACTACATCACCAGAACGTCCAACTTCGGACTACAACGAGCAGTGCAAGGCATTGAGCGACTCGCCATCGACATTCGCCAAAACGAAGCAAGGATAAGGGACTACCTCGACACCAAGTTGGCCGAACAAAGGGATCAAGTACGAGACATGGTGGCCAACTACAAGTCTTCTCCCCCTTCATCATCTTCAAGGCGGCGACGCTCAAGTGGCCAATCTTCGGAACGTCATCGAGCACAAGCACTACAACACTATCAAGATGAAGATGCTCGCGATGCGTACACCTACAAGTCCCAAAAACCTCTACATCAAGCTACAACCAAACTTCATGAGCACAAGAGAAGACCGCGAGACAAGCACCACCAAGACGGAGCTACGACTACTACGACCACGTCGGCATCTTCGCCAAGTGTAATCAATGCATCTTCGCCTTTGGACGTGTGGCATCTTCACCTACCTCCGACGAGGACGCCTACATCGGCCTTCCTCCACGGCGACGGTGACAAGATGATCGAGCATGGGATTTTCCCTTCGGTCATGGAGGAGAGTGATGATGTGCCATCTTCGGCCTTCATCCACGGCGAGAGTGATGTTGTGCCATCTTCGTCCTTCATCCATGACGAGAGTGATGATGTGCCATCTTCGGCCTTCATCCACGACGAGAGCGATGATGTGCCATCTTCAGCCTTCATCCACGATGAGAGTGATGATGTGCCATCTTCGGCCTTCATCCACGGCGACGACTACGAGATGGTTGAGCATGGGATCTTCCCTTCGACCACGGCGACGTATGGTGACTCGAGTGACTTTTGCCACCATATTGAGAGTGAGAGTGACTTCACCACTAGCCCCATATATGATGAGCTTCCACAATTCACATGTGAGGAGGGTTACCACCACCACTTGAGTGATTTGAGTGACTCCACCATATGTGACATTGAGTGCACCTACCTTGAGGGAGTGAGTGAGCCACCACCACATAGAGAGAGTGAGGAAGTTGATAGGGCATGTGAGGCCATTTCGATTTCTAACAACTTAACCTCTACCTCTATTGTGTCTTCTCATTTGGTGCTAGGTCCCATTTATGATGACGCGCCGACCCTCGACGACTTCGTCCTTCCTTTGTACAAGACGATGGCCATGGTGGACTATGATGCACCCCCCACATGGTTCCATCATGATGATGACGTTGACCACGCTTTGGTCTTTCCCACCTCACCTACACCACTTGAGTGGAACGAGAAAGGTAACATTGGTGGGGGTGATGCTCTAGTCCCACTAGTGGACATTCTCGACATTGATTGCTTGCATGATGTTGATCCATCTATTGTCATGCTTCATGCTAGTACGACTTCCCCATGCGATGATTTACCCATTTATGATGAGTTTGATGATTGCCATGTGGAGTGTATTAAGTGCGATGCCATGTTACATATGATTCCTTGTGATAATTCTCTTGGTCACATCATGTTTGACAATCCGCTTGGCTTGTCATATGCTATGCATGAGATCAACAATATGTCATATTTGCAATCTCATTGTAGTGACTATGCATATGCCATCAACATAAACCCAATTTGCGCATATGGCATAGATTACAAGCCCATGGTTATTGGCATTTGTTTTTCTTGTGATAATATGGATATGATCCCTTTGCATCATTTATCTCATATGACATGCCTTGACCACCTAGCTTCTGATATGCATTGTTTTGGATGTAGTTCATATTCTCCATATGATGTTTCCACTATTGCTCATGAGGAGACCCCCATAGTTTCCTCATACATATTAGGAGATTTTGATGCATTCCATACTTTGCATGATCCCACTACTTGTGTGCACCATATGCTCCCCATGAATAAACATGATATTGATGTGCCATATACTTGCATTCTCAATTTGTGTCCCCATCGTGTCATACATAACAACTATTCTTTCATGATGGATGACATGTTCTTATACCATGCATCAAATTTCTTTGAGCGATGCTTATCTTGTGCTAACTCACACATGCACATACACATCATGATGGATGATGTGTATATTTACCACGCACACACTTTCTTTGGTTTGTGTCTCTTTTGTGTAGGTACACATGAATACTTGTCAACCTCGCAATCCCACGAGTTGACAAAACGAGCTCTAGAGAGCAATGATGACTTGGGATCCCATGGATTTCCTTTCCCACCGCGCTCTTCGCGCAAAATCTTCGCACATTTCTTCTACATGGCACTCACTTGGTTATGGGTTATATACCACTTATCACTTTATGCCCATCTTGCCATGTTCACTTTGCATGATATGCTCATTTCTTTATATTTGCCATGCATTTGTGACCCATTCCTTGCATTACACATGATGATTGATGCTTCTACTTGTATGTGTATTTGCAAGCTTGATGGAGATATTGCTTGTTATTGCCATGTTCCATTTATGCCCCATTCCTACGATGATACTATGATTTTGCTTTGTGCTCGTGCTTGCGATATGTCATGTGCATTACCTATATCCACATGATTGCCATGATTTCCTCTAGTGTGTTGCATCTTCGCTCCACTAGTTTGCACGACTTGATTGCTATGCTTTCTCATGTTGCATCCAATTCTTGGATTACTTGCTACTATCACATGTTTGGTTGCAACAATGTCATTACTTCACATATGCCTATGCCTACTATTTGCTCTCATGACTTGATTGCCTCGCACATGTTGCACAATTGCTATATCATTTGTGTTGAGTGCCTCACTTTCTTCACCACACCATATGCACATTATGCTTGGATTGTCTTGCACTTGCCCCATGTGTTTAGACATTTCATTTCTCTTGGTGTTGTGGATGACTCTTACGCCTACCATAGACCGTTCATTGAGAGTCTTATGCATGCTTGCTATGGGCTTGAGGTAGATGCTTATTCTCATGTCCAACATATTAGCACCTTTTCCTCACATTTACATGCTTGTTTCCATGATGTCCTTGAGTTTGCTCAATTTATGTGCTTACATGACATGTCACAATCCCTTGTCACACCTTATGCTATGCTTGATGACGATACTTGTTTGGTGAATCACCTCTTGAATGCTTGGTTTTGCTCTAACGCTAACCGAATTTGTTTTTCCAAGTGTTTGTTGTACTTCCTCCTTTCAAAGGAATCACAAGACGGTGCGACATTGGAGAGTGCCAATTTCGAAATTCCACATGACAAGTCCTTGATGGTTGTCCACTTCTACACGGAGACGCCCTCTCTTTACCATGGTGACGAAGATCATGATCCATGGACGAATCTCTCCCGGGGGGGGGGGGGAGATGATGCGGAGCATCCCTCGACCATCACCATGGACGTCGCACCACCACCGCCAGCACTAAGAGGACCAATGACAAGAGCCCACGCGCGTACCATCGGAACCGAGGTTAACTCATTCCTCTTCGAGCTCCATTCGTATTCACACGAGAATCGAGTTCTACCTCAAACAGTATTGTTGTGCATTCTTAGGTACCAAGAAGAAGTCCGTGAAGAGGCGAGGATGGAGACGCAAGCACCTATGGAGGAGGAGACGGAAGAAGGACGCTCGAGACGCAAAGCAAAGGAGGTGCCGGACTACCCCGGGTGCCCGGCCACCAGCAGCCCGGGTGCCCGGCCACCTCGTACAGCCGGCTGGGTGAGCCCCTGGCCGCCCCGGGTGCCCGACCCTTGCCTGGCGCTGGCCTCAGCTGCCCTGGGTGCCCGGCCATGCATTTGGCCCCTGGTGCCCGACTCCCTGCCTGGGCGCTGCCCCCGCCACCCCGGGTGCCCGGCCTCCTCTTGGGCGCGGCCCAGCCCCCCATCGGGTGCCCGGGCTCTCAACCCCTGGGTGCCCAGCCCTCTAGCGCCCCGGCCAAGGTGCCCTGACCGCCCCGAGTGCCCGGCCCTTCGGCCCTGGGTGCCCGGCCGCCTACCACCGCACCACCTCCGGGTGCCCGGGCCCCTTTACCCCGGGTGCCCGGACCGATCTGTTTGCCTGCGTGCAAGTTGGGGCTTTTTGCCCTTGTAACCCTCTCCCCCTCCAACTTCGTCCCTAGACTATAAGTACCCCCCACCTAGCTCATTTGGAGGGATAGCAAAGTATATGATAGACATATGTGAGCTTTGCTCCATGGATCCACTCCACTAGGAGATCGAGACCTCCTCTTGGAGTGACCAACCTCAAGACCCCCTCATGGGTGGCCCCCTTCAAGACCTCATTCCTCATAGGATTGGCATGAACTAGTACCTTGTATCTTTCCTTTGTTGTCTTTGAATCATTGTATCTCTCTTTGTGTGATTGGATGTAGCATATGTGTGATTGGATCTAGTCAATTTGAGTGTTTTCCCTCTCTTGTGTTCTTCGTGTTCTTGGGGATTTCCCCTCCAATTCGTGAAAGATCTCCATCTAGGGTTTCACCCTACAACACTTCCTGCGTACGGGGCAATGAGATATCGATGAACCAACATCAAGTGAGGAAGCTAATAAAGATTGTTAGTAAAATGGGTCCAAAGATGGCAATTAAACTATTTGTTTACACTTTATCCAAGACAGCAGCGAACTGCAGGATGGTAAGTAAGAACTCTGCAGCCTTCTTTTTACTGCCCATAATGAGTTGTGTTAGATGACAATGTCTGAATCTTTTTCCTTTGCAATGGTTGCCAAAGCAGTTTACTCAAGATTACCTCTCAAACTACATGATTGGTGGGCATGCAAAGGTTAAAGTATTTCTACCAGAACACGATGATTATCTAGATGTTTTTATGAAGATCATGAAGGATGGGCGGGTAGCCATCACAAGGGGTTGGACTAGAGTCGTGCGTGCCTTCTGCATGGAGGAGGGCACAATATGGGCATTCCGCTTCACCTTGTTCAGCAACCAGAATATATTTCGCCTCTTTCTTTACCATCTTTAATAGTACAAGTATACAACTGTGGTTCATCATTCTTTATTTGGTTCTTATGTAATTCTTGAACATATGTACCTATGAATCGAATAATACATTGGTTGTTTGAACCTGATGGATATGAATATAGCTGTAGCATACATTCAAATTCAAATCCAAATCTGGTACAATTTGGAAAATCAGCAATTAAATTACGGTGAAATTATGCTCTCCAGGTTGTTACGGCACACACGGTTGGTAAAACACAAACGTTTGTGATATGCACCATAATCCGAGATGGTTAACAGAGAGGAAACGTGTGCAAGCATGCACACAGTTACCATTTGCAAAGCGTGTGCGATGTCAGACAATATCACAAACGGTGCAGGCAAACTAAACGTTTGTGTTACTTGCCTTATCGTACACGATTCACAACCATGAACTGTTTCTGATGAAGTATGCATCTTAAATGTTGCACCACAGAATAGCGTGTGCGATAGTTGTCGTGTACGACGATGTTACGATGGTCCGACATTTCGTAATCCTGTCCGACACTCGTACGACGATTAGCTAATCTTGTTAACGGTGAACCATTTGTGATGGGCCGCGCATCATACACGTTCTATAATAGTGATGTAGCGACGCGACCTCAAACGGTCAAGTCTCTGTGCTTCAGTGTCATCCCTTGATCGGTAATGCTGACACACACAATACTCGAAGGATTTATAACAGAGTAGCAATCACACACTTATTACATCGAATGTCTCAAAAGATAACTTATTACAATAAATATGGCTTAAGGCCATCTAATACGATAACAGCGGAAGGCTTTGGAAGACAAAGTGAGTCCATCAACTCCAACGGCATAGCTGAGCTGCACGGCAACGACCTAAGAACCTTACTCCTCGTCTGAAAAGTCTGCAACATAATATGTTGCAGCACGAAAACGGGTCAGCACATGGAATATGCTGGCAATATAACACAGTAGAGCAAGAACATGATAAATGCTATCACTACATGCATATTTGGCTGGTAGAAAGCTCTATGGTTATAGTTTTGCGAAAAGCCAATTTTTTCCCTACAACAAAGGAATAAATTTTATTTAACTATCATGGTAGTTGAAACATCATTGAGAAGGTTCCTCCAACTAAATCCCAATTAAAGTATTATCAACCCAACAATATTAAATTAGAGTGATGAGATACTTAGGATAATCCAAGTACTAGATACTCAAGATGTCCATAACCGGGGACACGGCTAACCATGATTAGATTATACACTCTGCAGAGGTTTGCACACTTTTCCCCACAAGACTCGATCTCCTCCGTTGGATTTCTCGCACTGCATGGTGTTTGAGAAATGGATGAGCGAGACACAGTCTTTCAGAAGCATTAACTCTAACCCCGGGTAGACAGTACCAACCTATATCCCTCTACATCTGCTAGCCTACCACTGGAAGATGTCATGCAACTTACTCAACTATGCTAGAGCCCATAATAGCTTGTGGCTGCACACGGAAGTTTCTAGCATGAATAATCTCAGTTCCCTTTGAGCTTGGGCGGCGGACCGTAGGATTATCACACGGGTACTCCGGGATATCCTAGGACAACACTGCTTCTCCAGGTGCCCGACAAGCAATCCACCCAGATGTGTATTAAAGTTGCCACCTTAAGTTGACCATTAATTAACAATCTCACATCTGTCATGGATTCACTCACCCAAACCACGTCACGAGCATAGCATAGCAATATAAGCAATACGTAGAAGTAACTCCCAAGATTTGATAATAACAGGGCAATAGGTTCTACCTCATCAACTACTTCCCAATACCCACAAGTTAATGACATCCTAATCATGAAATGTTTGAGGATTGGAGCTAATGCATAAAAACTGGGTATGAAAAGAGTATGATCAATGTGTTACTTGCCTTGCTGACGATCCGCAAAACCTAGAGACTCGTAGTAGCACGCTTCACACTCCGGGAATTCTATCGCAAACAAACAATAGCATACATAAGCAATCAAGCAAAGATGCACGGGTAAAAATCAAATAAGAAGAATTGACCAGAAAGTTCAACTTAAGAACTCCGGTTTGCAAAAAGAATCAAATCAAACGGAGCAACGAAACTCAAACTGCGAAAGAAACAAGATCGGTTTACTAATCTGGACTAAAGTCAAATTTTACAGTACCAAAATCTTGTTCAAGTTGGTTAAACAGAAAGAGGGCTTCAAGACGAAGATCTAGGCGCTTGAATCGCCTGATTCCGATAAACGAGCGAAAAGATAAACTAAAACGAAAATCGGATCAGAAACCGCGATCGAAAATAATTGCGAAAAACCCGAGAAAAAGAAAAAAAAACTGACGAACATGCTAACGAACGAACGTTCGTTGTCTGTAACTAACGAGCGAAAACCGTTCGTTAAAACGAACGTACGGACGAACGCCCGCAGAATAAACTAAACTGAGAAAACCGGCAAACCGATCTAAAAAAAATGAACTAGGGTTTTAAAAAAACCGTCGGTTTTTACCTAAACTGAAAAAAAACGAGCGGCTCCGGATTGGATCGGCGGCGGCGGCTCCGG
>NC_057814.1:420878721-420886854 GCF_018294505.1 Triticum aestivum | reverse complement strand
GGCGGCGGGCGGCTGCTGCTGCTGCGTGCGGCGGCGGTGGTGGTGGCGACTTGCAGCGGCGGCGGCGGGGTATTTAAGAGGGGAGGGGCGGGGTCGGCTTGGGGAAGGGGCAACCCGAGGCGGCGACGGTTTCGCGGACTCCGGCGGAGTCCGGTGCGGGCACGGGGCGGGCCGGCCTGGCTCGGCTGGGCTTCGACCCAGTCGGGCGCTGAAGTTTGTTTTTTTAAAACAGATTCCGTCGAAAATAAATCCTAGAAAAATAAATAAAAATCTAAAAATGCCAAAACAAAATTTCACGGTCTAAATAACATATTTAGAACAAGATGACCATTTTCTTGGCCCTAAAATGCAATTTTGAAAACATGCAATTGTTCTAATGCGAGTAAAATAGCAATAAAATCCGAATAAAATCAAATATTTGATTTTAATATTTTTCCTCCAATATTTCATTTATTTTGGAGAAGTCATATTAACTCCTCTCATATATTTTAATATGAAATATTTTCGGAGAGAAAAATAATTAAAACAAATAATCCTCGTTTCAATATTTGATAAAATTCAAATATGAAAACAGTGAAATCCCCAACTCTCTCCGAGGGTCCTTGAGTTGCTTAGGATTTCGAGGATCGTGAAACGAAATGCAACAAAAATATGATATGCATGAATGATCTATGTATAAAATTTCAAATTGAAAATTTGGGATGTTACAAACCTACCCCCCTTAAGATGAATCTCGCCCTCGAGATTCGGGTTGGCTAGAAAATAGGTGTGGGTGGTCTTTGCGAAGATCATCCTCTCGTTCCCAGGCGGCTTCATCCTCAGTATGGTGGCTCCACTGAACTTTGCAAAACTTGATAACCTTGCCGCGGGTGACTCGGCTGGCAAATTCAAGAATCCTGACTGGCTTCTCCTCATAGGTCAGATCACTATCCAAATGAATCGCTTCTAGAGGCATTGTATCTCTTAGTGGTATATCGGCCATCTCAGCATGACACTTCTTCAACTGCGAAACATGAAACACGTCATGAACTCCTGACAGTCCTTCAGGTAACTCCAACTTGTAGGCAACTTCTCCCATACGTTCCAAAATTCGGTACAGTCCTACAAATCTCGGGGCTAACTTTCCCTTAACTCCAAAACGTTTTACTCCTCGCAGAGGTGATACTCGCAGATATGCTCTGTCTCCAATTTCATAGGTTACTTCCTTGCATTTTGAATCTGCATAACTCTTCTGCCTTGACTGAGCTACCTTCAGTCTATCATGAATCAATTTAACTTTCTCTTCAGACTCCTTGATCAAATCTGGTCCAAACAACTGCCGTTCTCCAACTTCATCCCACATCAACGGTGTTCTGCACCTACGTCCATAAAGGGCTTCGAACGGTGCCATCTTCAAACTGGCTTGATAGCTATTGTTGTATGAGAACTCCGCGTAGGGCAAATTGTCATCCCAACTAGATCCATAATCTAGTGCACAAGCTCTCAACATATCTTCCAGAATCTGGTTGACTCTCTCGGTCTGTCCATCTGTCTGCGGATGGAATGTTGTACTGAACTCTAGCCTTGTACCCAAAGTCTGGTGCAGTTGATGCCAAAACTTTGAGGTAAATTGTGTTCCTCTATCTGATACGATGGTCCTCGGAACTCCATGCAGACATACGATCCTGGTCATGTATATCTTGTCCAACTTCGCACTTGTATAGGTGGTTTTCACTGGGATAAAGTGAGCCACTTTGGTCAAGCGATCAACTACTACCCATATAGAATCATATCCTGATTTGGTCCTGGGCAATCCGGTGATGAAATCCATGCCAAGCTTATCCCACTTCCATTCGGGTATCGGCATAGGCTGTAACAATCCTGCTGGTTTTTGATGCTCTGCCTTCACTCTCTAACATACATCACATACAGCTACATACTCGGCAATATCCTTCTTCATACCAGTCCACCAGAAGCGTTCCTTCAAATCCAAATACATCTTGGTGTTTCCGGGGTGTATCGAGTATGGTGAGTCATGGGCCTCCTGAAGTATTAACTTCCTGATCTCTGTGTTATTGGGCACATAAACACGGTCCTCAAACCATAAGGTGTCGTGCTCATCCTCGTGAAAACCTTTGGCCTTTCCTTTGCTCATTCTCTCTTTTATCTCGGCAATTTCTTTGTCATCCTTCTGAGCTTCTCGAATCTTTCCTAACAATGTAGACTGAACTCCCCTTGCTGCAACAAAACCTCTAGGAACAATCTCCAATCGAAGTTCCCTGAGATCCTCTGCTAACTCCTTTGGCAATCCTGTGCTTACGAGGGTGTTAGCATAACTCTTCCGGCTCAAAGCGTCTGCTACGACATTGGCCTTGCCTGGGTGATAGTGAAGCTTCATGTCATAATCCTTTATAAGCTCCAACCATCTCCTCTGCCTAAGGTTCAACTCCTTCTGTGTGAAAATGTACTTCAAACTCTTATGATCCATGTACACATCACAACGGTTTCCAATAAGGTAATGTCTCCAAGTCTTGAGTGCATGCACTACAGCTGCTAACTCCAAATCATGCGTGGCATAATTCAATTCGTGCGGTTTTAGTTGTCGTGAGGCATACGAAACAACTCTTCCGTCCTGCATAAGCACACTTCCAAGTCCTAGGCGAGAGGCGTCGCAATACACTTGGAAATCCTTGCGTATATCCGGCAGAATCAGCACTGGGGCTGTAGTCAAACGTTTCTTTAACTCCTGAAAACTCGCCTCACATTCTTCCGTCCATTTAAATTTGGTATCCTTCTTCAATAACTCCGTCATTGGCTTAGCAATCTTGGAAAAATTCTCAATGAATCTCCGATAGTATCCTGCGAGTCCAAGAAAACTGTGGATCTCGCTAACTGAAGTGGGTGCCAACCATTCAGTGACTGACTGAACCTTGGTGGGGTCTACTGCTATACCTTCTCCTGATATAACATGTCCAAGGAATCCGACTTCCTTCAACCAAAACTCACATTTGCTGAACTTGGCATACAACTGATGTTCCCTGAGTTTCTCGAGAACTAAACGCAAATGCTCCTTGTGCTCCTCTTCATTCTTCGAGTATACCATTATATCATCAATGAACACCACAACTAACTTATCCAAATATTCCATGAACACCTTGTTCATCATGCTCATGAAGTAAGCAGGGGCGTTAGTCAGTCCAAATGACATGACCGTATATTCATACAACCCGTACCGTGTGGTGAATGATGTCTTTGGTATATCCTTCTCTCGAATCTTCAGCTGGTGATACCCTCATCGCAGATCGATCTTCGAAAACACTTTAGCTCCTTGCAGCTGGTCAAACAAATCATTGATCATCGGCAATGGGTATTTGTTCTTGATCGTCACCTCATTCAACGCCCAATAATCAACAACCATCCTCAATGATCCATCCTTCTTCTCAACCAAGAGCACTGGGGCTCCCCACGGTGATGAACTTCGTCGGATGTAACCTTTCTCCAATAACTCCTTGATCTGCTTCTTAATCTCCTCCAGATCATTTGCGGGCTCCGGTATGGTCTCTTAGATATAGGCCCGGTGCCTGGCAACAGTTCTATCAAAAACTCGATGTCCCAATCTGGCGGCATGCCTGGTAATTCCTCTGTAAATACACTGGGTAATCCTTTACTACACGCACTTCCTCCTGGACAACTCCTGAGAGGGAAATCACTTGGGTTCTCCTTGTCATATGACTGGATACATACTTGATCCTTTTTCCCTCCGGGGTGGTGAGATAAATCGACTTACTAGCACAGTCAATGCTTCCTCCATACTTTGACATCCAGTCCATGCCTAATATCACATCCAATCCTTGTGACTCCAAAATTATTAGGTCTGACGGGAAAACATGGCTACCAATGGTTAAGGGTATCCGGTCGCACCATCGGCTAGCCATATACTCTGCTCCAGGTGAACTTACTAATAGAGGGGTCCTAAGGGCTTGGGTTGGTAGTTTAAACTTATCCACGAATCCCCTTGATATGTATGAATGCGATGCACCAGTATAAAAAAGAACAAGGGCGGTAAAAGACTTAACCAAAAACTTACCGATAACTGCGTCTGGCTGCTCTTCAACCTCCTCCACGTTAACGTGGTTCACTTGTCCTTTGTTGAATGGATTGGGCTTCTTCCCAGCGCTCCCATTACCGTTTCCATTCTTCGCTTTAGGGCACTCCGTGGCATAGTGTCCAGTCTTCCCGCACTTGAAGCAAGTAATGTGACTTAGATCTCTCTTGGCGGGTGTGGCTGGATTGGAGCGGTTTTGATTGTTGCTTGCTCCGTTCCCAGTCCCATTCTTGGAACCATTGTGGTTATGCGAACTTCCTCCATTGTGATTATGACCTCCATGGTTATGAAACAAGTCCTCCCGAGTTCGGGGTTAGTCGAGCCTTCTGCTGTGCTCCTGAGTTGTATCTTCCTTGCCCATACTTCCTCTTATGGCTCTCAATCTGCTGCTGCTTCCCTTCAATCATAAGAGCCTTATCTACCAACTCCTGGTAGTTGTTGAATGTTGCCACCATCAACTGCATGCTCATCTCATCATTCAGCCCTTCCATAAACTTCCCCTGCTTCGCGGCATCTGTGGCCACATCATCAGGGGCATATCGAGATAACTTGCTAAACTCATCCACGTACTGAGCCACAGTACGGTTCCCCTGGCGTAAGTTGCGAAACTCATGCTTCTTCATATTCATGGCTCCAGTTGAGACATGGGCTGTGCGGAAAGCTTGTTGAAACTGATCCCAAGTGACGTTGGCTATGGGGAAAGTAGCCGTATAATTCTCCCACCATGAGGCTGCTGGTCCATCCAATTGGTGTGCGGCAAAGCGCACCTTCTCAGCATCTGTGCAACCTGCGGTGGTCAACTCCCTTCCAATACGGCGTAGCCAATCATCAGCAACTATAGGCTTGGTGCTACTGGAAAACACCGGCGGCTGCAACCTCAGAAAGCGAGCTAAGTTGTCAACTGGAGGCGGGTTGTTGTTGTTGTTGTTGTTGTTGTTGTTGCCTTGGTTATGGACTAACAATTGCATCAAGGCATTCTACTGCTGGATCAACTGAGTGAGCTCTGGCGGGAAGGCAAATCCGGTGTCACGTCTCGGAGGCATCTGATGGGTTTAGAGGGGAGAGATTAGAATAGAAAAGGGGTCTAGTGAGAAAGCACTACCCATATGCACATGAGACAAACACAATCATTTCACTCAATCAATCAAGCAAGGGCATACAAATGGTCTAGAACTATCGTTAAAGGTGCTCAACTACTACTATATACATGGGGGAATACTACTAATCATTTGGTGGTCATCTAGAAATTTTGATCGGTGGAAGACTCCATGATGTCTGCTCCAGCTTCGTCTTCAAAGTCATCTTCACTGGGGTCGGAGTCGATGTCGTCGATGATGATGTAGTTCTCCGGGCAAGTGGAATCGTCGTCCTCTCCTCCTAGCGCGGGGTCTCCCATGAATACTCCGATCTTCTTTATCAGGTCGTCATTCTTCTCCAACAGTGTTGCAATTTCCTCCTCATATCCATCGCGTGTAGACTTAAGTTCTTCCAGCTCGATGATCCTTGTCTTCGCCTTCTTCAAATCTATCATGTATGCGCACATCTGATTCTCCTGGCGTCGAATGTGATGGTTTAACTCCTGGATGAAAGCTGCAATGGATCTGTCCTTCCTGGTGCTGATCATCTCCCATTGCTCATCTCGGCGCCCACATATCTGGTAGATAGTGTCCTTGAGATCCTTGTTGTAGACTTCTCCTATGCGTCCCATGGCAATGTGGGCTGCCATGCTCTTGCCTAGACTCCAGGTTGGTGCTTCAAAAGAAAACTCTATGGGCTTAGTGGTTGGCGAGAACGTCCTTCCTGGAACTTGAACTCGAATCATCCAGCGCTCTTCTTCTGGTAAAGTGGCATTGTAGGTCCCGGTGAAGCTTGGTATTCCGATGTTTAGATACCTTGTGACTTCCTTCAAGTGTCGTCCAAAGGGTGTGTCTTCATCCAGTTGTGCAAACTTGTTCCTCAAATCCGCCATCCTAAAGAGTAGAAAATGGAGAGGAGTAAGAAATGAGTAGAGAAGAGTGACCTATGGCTTATCTTAGTGGTCGTGTCCTACACTCAGCGTGTGCTCTGATACCATCTTGTAGCGACTCGACCTCAAACGGTCAAGTCTCTGTGCTTCAGTGTCATCCCTGGATCGGTAATGCTGACACACACAGTACTCGAAGGATTTATAACAGAGTAGCAATCACACACTTATTACATTGAATGTCTCAAAAGAGAACTTATTACAATAAATTTGGCTTAAGGCCATCTAATACGATAACAGCGGAAGGCTTTGGAAGATAAAGTGAGTCCATCAACTCCAACGGCATAGCTGAGCTGCACGTCAACGACCTAACGAACCTTACTCCTCGTCTGAAAAGTCTGCAACATAATACGTTGCAGCACGAAAACGGGTCAGCACATGGAATATGCTGGCAATATAACACAGTAGAGCAAGAACATGATAAATGCTATCACTACATGCATATTTGGCTAGTGGAAAGCTCTATGGTTATAGTTTTGCGAAAAGCCAATTTTTCCCTACAACAAAGGAATAAATTTTATTTAACTATCATGGTAGTTGAAACATCATTGAGAAGGTTCCTCCAACTCAATCCCAATTAAAGTAATTATCAACCCAACAATATTAAATTAGAGTGATGAGATACTTAGGATAATCCAAGTACTAGATACTCAAGATGTCCATAACCGGGGACACGGCTAACCATGATTAGATTATACACTCTGCAGAGATTTGCGCACTTTTCCCCACAAGACTCAATCTCCTCCGTTGGATTTCTCGCACTGCATGGTGTTTGAGAAACGGATGACCGAGACACAGTCTTTCAGAAGCATTAACTCTAACCCCGGGTAGACAATACCAACCTACATCCCTCTACATCTGCTAGCCTACCACTGGAAGATGTCATGCAACTTACTCAACTATGCTAGAGCCCATAATAGCTTGTGGTTGCACACGGAAGTTTCTAGCATGAATAATCTCAGTTCCCTTTTAGCCTGGCTGGCGGACCGTAGGATTATCACACGGGTACTCCGGGATATCCTAGGACAACACTGCATTCTCCAGGTGCCCGACAAGCAATCCACCCAGATGTGTATTAAAGTTGCCACCTTAAGTTGAACCATTAATTCACAATCTCACATCTGTCATGGATTCACTCACCCAAACCACGTCTACGAGCATAGCATATCAATATAAGCAATACGTAGAAGTAACTCCCAAGGTTTGATAATAACAGGGCAATAGGTTCTACCTCATCAACTACTTCCCAATACCCACAAGTTAATGACATCCTAATCATGAAATGTTTGAGGATTGGAGCTAATGCATAAAAACTGGGTATGAAAAGAGTATGATCAATGTGTTACTTGCCTTGCCGACGATCCGCAAAACCTAGAGACTCGTAGTAGCACGCTTCGCACTCCGGGAATTCTATCGCAAACAAACAATAGCATACATAAGCAATCAAGCAAAGATGCACGGGTAAAACTCAAATAAGAAGAATTGACCAGAAAGTTCAACTTAAGAACTCCGGTTTGCAAAAAGAATCAAATCAAACGGAGCAACGAAACTCAAACTGCGAAAGAAACAAGATCGGTTTACTAATCTGGACTAAAGTCAAATTTTACAGTACCAAAATCTTGTTCAAGTTGGTTAAACAGAAAGAGGGCTTCGAGACGAAGATCTAGGCGCTTGAATCGCCTGATTCCGATAAACGAGCGAAAAGATAAACTAAAACGAAAATCGGATCAGAAACCGCGATCGAAAATAATTGCGAAAAACCCGAGAAAAAGAAAAAAACTGACGAACATGCTAACGAATGAACGTTCGTTGTCTGTAACTAACGAGCGAAAACCGTTCGTTAAAACGAACGTACGGACGAACGCCCGCAGAATAAACTAAACTGAGAAAGCCGGCAAACCGATCTAAAAAATGAACTAGGGTTTTAAAAAAAACGTCGGTTTTTACCTAAACTGAAAAAAAACGAGCGGCTCCGCATTGGATCGGCGGCGTCGGCGCGAGGTGGGGCTGCGGGGTGGCGGCGATG